>NW_024608705.1:0-75733 GCF_018296145.1 Oncorhynchus tshawytscha | reverse complement strand
TCTTTTCACATACAATCATATTGCAAGTGCACGTGCATTTGCAATATGGTTCAATGGGCATTTACCATATGAAATTTGACATGCTCAAAAATGCAAAATTGACTGGCCTGATGAACACAGGATGGCCGAGCAGTGATAGTTGTTCCTTTCCATCACTCGTTGTGTTGATTTCATCATGTCCATTTGGTGGTGTTTTTCACTATAGAATCATATTGCAAATGCACGTGCATTGTTGTGCAACTGGTAACCCAAAAATAAAAATATGGTTGTAAATGCATTTACCGGGACTCCTATTGTCCATGCCCGCTATGGGAGTACCCTACTACGACCCTCTATCCATGGGGGCCGCCCTGAGTGCTTTATGGACTGTTTAAAATAGGCACCTGGTAACCCAAAAATAAAAATATGGTTGTAAAATGCAAGCGAGCTACGGTCAAGCGGGATATCTCGTTGAACTCGGCACGGCCTAGGGATTATGGTAATGCCATTGCCTGCTCTCTGTGTCTTTAAGCACCGCACTTTGTCACTCCATCCTTGCTGTGTGTGTGTGTGAGAGCTTTTCTTTGACATCTGTTGGGAGAAATGACTGACTTACAGTTTATGGGGATTGCCTAATCACACATATGAAGTTTTGAAAAGATCTGACCTTTTTAACCCTTGGAAACTGCCACTATGACATCATTTAAGGCACTTCCGGTTGGCACAGGAAGCTATAAATAAACCCATATCCTGATTGGGGTATGCCTTTACAGAATCCTGAGTTTTAAGTCTTTACGTTAAGAACTGAGTTATTTACAGAGGGTTTAGTGAGTGTGTGTTATTTCAGAAAATCATAGAAAATCACAGAAATCTCGCAGAGCTCCGCAGCACACTTTAAAAGATTCGTAAGAACACCCTGCAACTGGATCTGTAACCGTTGAAAAAAAAAAAAAACACCTATCCGTGAACATCACCAATCTGTCATTGTACGATTTCTCTTAAAATGACGATAGATAAATGGCTGGTTCTTTTTTTATTGACACCGGAGGCTCCTTGACTTTGACATGAAGTGGAAAAATAATTTCTCTATTTTCATTTTGGACCTTTAATCCCAGATAAATGGCCATAACTCAAAAACCGTTGAGGCCTGGACGCCATCTTGTTCGGGGCCAACTGCCCATTATGCCAAACCTACGCTCACCGAGTTTCGGCTTCGAAATATTTTCCGTTTTCGAGATAAGGCCCCGTCGTGAATCGTGATGTTTTGTCCGATAGCAATATGATTGCTTATGCCCCCCTGTGGGATATTCTGGGACAGTGGAAAAATGACCAAAATCTTATTATTTTTGTGAAACGGAAACCGAATGTCCGACAAAGTTCATTTGATGACTTCCTGGTAGGTCCGGCCCTGCCGCTCGGCCCGACGCCGTCCGCGAATTTTAAAAACGTTTTCGGACGTCTAGTAAGGGACCGTACATTTGCAATGTGGACTTTCTCACTAACCATACGGCAAATGCCGAAATGTTCCCTTAAGGTATGACAGACCAGCTAGATCTACTGTCTCTATTATATTATGACAGACCAGCTAGATCTACTGTCTCTATTATATTATGACAGACCAGCTAGATCTACTGTCTCTATTATATTATGACAGACCAGCTAGATCTACTGTCTCTATTATATTATGACAGACCAGCTAGATCTACTGTCTCTATTATATTATGACAGACCAGCTAGATCTACTGTCTCTATTATATTATGACAGACCAGCTAGATCTACTGTCTCTATTATATTATGACAGACCAGCTAGATCTACTGTCTCTATTATATTATGACAGACCAGCTAGATCTACTGTCTCTATTATATTATGACAGACCAGCTAGATCTACTGTCTCTATTATATTATGACAGACCAGCTAGATCTACTGTCTCTATTATATTATGACAGACCAGCTAGATCTACTGTCTCTATTATATTATGACAGACCAGCTAGATCTACTGTCTCTATTATATTATGACAGACCAGCTAGATCTACTGTCTCTATTATATTATGACAGACCAGCTAGATCTACTGTCTCTATTATATTATGACAGACCAGCTAGATCTACTGTCTCTATTATATTATGACAGACCAGCTAGATCTACTGTCTCTATTATATTATGACAGACCAGCTAGATCTACTGTCTCTATTATATTATGACAGACCAGCTAGATCTACTGTCTCTATTATATTATGACAGACCAGCTAGATCTACTGTCTCTATTATATTATGACAGACCAGCTAGATCTACTGTCTCTATTATATTATGACAGACCAGCTAGATCTACTGTCTCTATTATATTATGACAGACCAGCTAGATCTACTGTCTCTATTATATTATGACAGACCAGCTAGATCTACTGTCTCTATTATATTATGACAGACCAGCTAGATCTACTGTCTCTATTATATTATGACAGACCAGCTAGATCTACTGTCTCTATTATATTATGACAGACCAGCTAGATCTACTGTCTCTATTATATTATGACAGACCAGCTAGATCTACTGTCTCTATTATATTATGACAGACCAGCTAGATCTACTGTCTCTATTATATTATGACAGACCAGCTAGATCTACTGTCTCTATTATATTATGACAGACCAGCTAGATCTACTGTCTCTATTATATTATGACAGACCAGCTAGATCTACTGTCTCTAATATATTATGACAAACCAGCTAGATCTACTGTCTCTATGTCTCTATTATATTATGACAGACCAGCTAGATCTACTGTCTCTATTATATTATGACAGACCAGCTAGATCTACTGTCTCTATTATATTATGACAGACCAGCTAGATCTACTGTCTCTATTATATTATGACAGACCAGCTAGTTCTACTGTCTCTATTATATTATGACAGACCAGCTAGATCTACTGTCTCTATTATATTATGACAGACCAGCTAGATCTACTGTCTCTATTATATTATGACAGACCAGCTAGATCTACTGTCTCTATTATATTATGACAGACCAGCTAGATCTACTGTCTCTATTATATTATGACAGACCAGCTAGATCTACTGTCTCTATTATATTATGACAGACCAGCTAGATCTACTGTCTCTATTATATTATGACAGACCAGCTAGATCTACTGTCTCTATTATATTATGACAGACCAGCTAGATCTACTGTCTCTATTATATTATGACAGACCAGCTAGATCTACTGTCTCTATTATATTATGACAGACCAGCTAGATCTACTGTCTCTATTATATTATGACAGACCAGCTAGATCTACTGTCTCTATTATATTATGACAGACCAGCTAGATCTACTGTCTCTATTATATTATGACAGACCAGCTAGATCTACTGTCTCTATTATATTATGACAGACCAGCTAGATCTACTGTCTCTATTATATTATGACAGACCAGCTAGATCTACTGTCTCTATTATATTATGACAGACCAGCTAGATCTACTGTCTCTATTATATTATGACAGACCAGCTAGATCTACTGTCTCTATTATATTATGACAGACCAGCTAGATCTACTGTCTCTATTATATTATGACAGACCAGCTAGATCTACTGTCTCTATTATATTATGACAGACCAGCTAGATCTACTGTCTCTATTATATTATGACAGACCAGCTAGATCTACTGTCTCTATTATATTATGACAGACCAGCTAGATCTACTGTCTCTATTATATTATGACAGACCAGCTAGATCTACTGTCTCTATTATATTATGACAGACCAGCTAGATCTACTGTCTCTATTATATTATGACAGACCAGCTAGATCTACTGTCTCTATTATGTTATGACAGACCAGCTAGATCTACTGTCTCTATTATATTATGACAGACCAGCTAGATCTACTGTCTCTATTATATTATGACAGACCAGCTAGATCTACTGTCTCTATTATATTATGACAGACCAGCTAGATCTACTGTCTCTATTATATTATGACAGACCAGCTAGATCTACTGTCTCTATTATATTATGACAGACCAGCTAGATCTACTGTCTCTATTATATTATGACAGACCAGCTAGATCTACTGTCTCTATTATATTATGACAGACCAGCTAGATCTACTGTCTCTATTATATTATGACAGACCAGCTAGATCTACTGTCTCTATTATATTATGACAGACCAGCTAGATCTACTGTCTCTATTATATTATGACAGACCAGCTAGATCTACTGTCTCTATTATATTATGACAGACCAGCTAGATCTACTGTCTCTATTATATTATGACAGACCAGCTAGATCTACTGTCTCTATTATATTATGACAGACCAGCTAGATCTACTGTCTCTATTATATTATGAGAGTCCAGCTAGATCTACTGTCTCTATTATATTATGACAGACCAGCTAGATCTACTGTCTCTATTATATTATAACAGACCAGCTAGATCTACTGTCCCTATTATATTATGACAGACCAGCTAGATCTACTGTCTCTATTATATTATGACAGACCAGCTAGATCTACTGTCTCTAATATAATATGACAAACCAGCTAAATCTACTGTCTCTATGTCTCTATTATATTATGACAGACCAGCTAGATCTACTGTCTCTATTATATTATGACAGACCAGCTAGATCTACTGTCTCTATTATAATATGACAGACCAGCTAGATCTACTGTCTCTATTATATTATGACAGACCAGCTAGATCTCATGTCTCTTTTACATTATGACAGTCCAGCTAGATCTACTGTCTCTATTATATTATGACGGACCAGCTAGATCATGTCTCTATTATATTCTAACAGACCATCTAGATCTACTGTCCCTATTATATTATGACAGACCAGCTAGATCTACTCCCTCTATTACATTATGACAGACCAGCTAGATCTACTGTCTCTATTATGTTATGACAGACCAGCTAGATCTACTGTCTCTATTAAATTATGACAGACCAGCTAGATCTACTGTCTCTATTATATTATGACAGACCAGCTAGATCTACTTTCTCTATTATATTATGACAGACCAGCTAGATCTCCTGTCTCTATTATATTATGACAGACCAGCTAGATCTACTGCCTCTATTATAATATGACAGACCAGTTAGATCTACTGTCTCTATTATATTATGACAGACCAGCAAGATATACTGTCTCTATTATATTATGACAGACCAGCTCAATATACTGTCTCTATTATATTATGACAGACCAGCTAGATCTACTGTCTCTATTATATTATAACAGACCAGCTAGATCAACTGTCTCTATTATATTATGACAGACCAGCTAGATCTACTGTCTCTGTTATATTATTACAGACCAGCTAGATCTACTGTCTCTATTATATTATGACAGACCAGCTAGATCTACTGTCTCTATTATATTATCACAGACCAGCTAGATCTACTGTCTCTATTATATTATGACAGACCAGCTAGATCTACTGTCTCTATTATATTATGAGAGACCAGCTAGATCTACTGTCTCTATTATATTATGACAGACCAGCTAGATCTACTGTCTCTATTATATTATAACAGACCAGCTAGATCTACTGTCCCTATTTTATTATGACAGACCAGCTAGATCTACTGCCTCTATTATATTATGACAGACCAGCTAGACCTACTGTCTCTAATATAATATGACAAACCAGCTAAATCTACTGTCTCTATGTCTCTATTATATTATGACAGAAAAGCTAGATCTACTGTCTCTATTACATTATGAGAGACCAGCCAGACTCCTGTCTCTATTATATTATGACAGACCAGCTAGATCTACTGTCTCTGCTATATTATGACAGACCAGCTAGATCTACTGTCTCTATTATATTATGACAGACCAGCTAGATCTACTGTCTCTATTATATTATGACAGACCAGCTAGATCTACTGTCTCTATTATATTATGACAGACCAGCTAGATCTACTGTCTCTATTATATTATGACAGACCAGCTAGATCTACTGTCCCTGTTATATTATGACAGACCAGCTAGATCTACTGTCTCTATTATATTATGACAGACCAGCTAGATCTACTGTCTCTATTATATTATGACAGACCAGCTAGATCTACTGTCTCTATTATATTATGACAGACCAGCTAGATCTACTGTCTCTATTATGTTATGACAGACCAGCTAGATCTACTGTCTCTATTATATTATGACAGAACAGCTAGATCTACTTTTTCTATTATATTATGACAGACCAGCTAGATCTACTGTCTCTATTATATTATGACAGACCAGCTAGATATACTGTCTCTATTATATTATGACAGACCAGCTAGATATACTGTCTCTATTATATTATGACAGACCAGCTAGATCTACTGTCTCTATTATATTATAACAGACCAGCTAGATCTACTTTCCTATTATATTATGACAGACCAGCTAGATCTACTGTTTCTATTATATTATGACAAACCAGCTAGATATACTGTCTCTATTATAATATGACAGACCAACTCGATATACTGTCTCTGTCATATTATGACAGACCAGCTAGATCGACTGTCTCTATTATATTATGACAGACCAGCTAGATCGACTGCCTCTATTATAATATGACAGACCTGCTAGATCTACTGTCTCTATTATATTATGACAGACCATCTAGATCTACTGTCTCTATTATAATATGACAGACCAGCTAGATCGACTGTCTCCATTATATTATGACAGACCAGCTAGATCGACTGCCTCTATTATATTATGACAGACCAGCTAGATCTACTGTCTCAATTATATTATGACAGACAAGCTATATCTACTGTCTCATTTATAATATGACAGACCTGCTAGATCTACTGTCTCTATTATATTATGACAGACCAGCTAGATCTACTGTCTCTATTATAATATGACAGACCAGCTAGATCTACTGTCTCTATTATATTATGACAGACCAGCTAGATCGACTGTCTCTATTATATTATGACAGACCAGCTAGATATACTGTCTCTATTATATTATGACAGACCAGCTAGATATACTTTCTCTATTATATTATGACAGACCAGCTAGATCTACTGTCTCTATTATATTATAACAGACCAGCTAGATCTAACTTCTCTATTATATTATGACAGACCAGCTAGATCTACTGTCTCTATTATATTATAACAGACCAGCTAGATCTACTGTCTCTATTATATTATGAGAGACCAGCAAGATCTCCTGTCTCTATTATATTATGACAGACCAGCTACATCTACTGTCTCTATTATATTATGACAGACAAGCTAGATCTACTGTCTCTATTATATTATGAGAGTCCAGCTAGATCTACTGTCTCTATTATATTATGACAGACCAGCTAGATCTACTGTCTCTATTATATTATAACAGACCAGCTAGATCTACTGTCCCTATTATATTATGACAGACCAGCTAGATCTACTGTCTCTATTATATTATGACAGACCAGCTAGATCTACTGTCTCTAATATAATATGACAAACCAGCTAAATCTACTGTCTCTATGTCTCTATTATATTATGACAGACCAGCTAGATCTACTGTCTCTATTACATTATGAGAGACCAGCCAGATCTCCTGTCTCTATTATATTATGACAGACCAGCTAGATCTACTGTCTCTATTATATTATGACAGACCAGCTAGATCTCATGTCTCTATTATATTATGACAGACCAGCTAGATCTACTGTCTCTATTATATTATGAAAGACCAGCTAGATCTACTGTCTCTATTATATTATGACAGACCAGCTAGATCTACTGTCCTATTATATTATGACAGACCAGCTAGATCTACTGTCTCTATTATATTATGACAGACCAGCTAGATCTACTGTCTCTATTATATTATGACAGACCAGCTAGATCTACTGTCTCTATTATATTATAACAGACCAGCTAGATCTACTGTCCCTGTTATATTTATGACAGACCAGCTAGATCTACTGCCTATTTTATATTGTGACAGACCAGCTAGATCTACTGTCTCTATTATATTATGACAGACCAGCTAGATCTACTGTTTCTATTATATTATGACAGACCAGCTAGATCTACTGTCTCTATTATATTATGACAGACCAGCTAGATATACTGTCTCTATTATATTATGACAGACCAGCTAGATATACTGTCTCTATTATATTATGACAGACCAGCTAGATCTACTGTCTCTATTATATTATAACAGACCAGCTAGATCTACTGTCCCTATTATATTATGACAGACTAGCTAGATCTACTGTTTCTATTATATTATGACAAACCAGCTAGATATACTGTCTCTATTATATATAACAGACCAGCTAGATCTACTGTCTCTATTATATTATGACAGACCAGCTAGATCTACTGTCTCTATTATATTATGACAGACCAGCTAGATCTACTGTCTCTATTATATTATGACAGACCAGCTAGATCTACTGTCTCTATTATATTATGACAGACCAGCTAGATCTACTGTCTCTATTATATTATAACAGACCAGCTAGATCTACTGTCCCTATTATATTATGACAGACCAGCTAGATCGACTGCCTCTATTACATTATGACAGACCAGCTAGATCTACTGTCTCTATTATGTTATGACAGACCAGCTAGATCTACTGTCTCTATTATATTATGACAGACCAGCTAGATCTACTGTCTCTATTATGTTATGACAGACCAGCTAGATCTACTGTCTCTATTATATTATGACAGACCAGCTAGATCTACTTTTCTATTATATTATGACAGACCAGCTAGATCTACTGTCTCTATTATATTATGACAGACCAGCTAGATATACTGTCTCTATTATATTATGACAGACCAGCTAGATATACTTCTCTATTATATTATGACAGACCAGCTAGATCTACTGTCTCTATTATATTATAACAGACCAGCTAGATCTACTGTCAATCTATTATATTATGACAGACCAGCTAGATCTACTGTCTCTATTATATTATAACAGACCAGCTAGATCTACTGTCTCTATTATATTATGAGAGACCAGCAAGATCTCCTGTCTCTATTATATTATGACAGACCAGCTAGATCTACTGTCTCTATTATATTATGACAGACAAGCTAGATCTACTGTCTCTATTATATTATGAGAGTCCAGCTAGATCTACTGTCTCTATTATATTATGACAGACCAGCTAGATCTACTGTCTCTATTATATTATAACAGACCAGCTAGATCTACTGTCCCTATTATATTATGACAGACCAGCTAGATCTACTGTCTCTATTATATTATGACAGACCAGCTAGACCTACTGTCTCTAATATAATATGACAAACCAGCTAAATCTACTGTCTCTACGTCTCTATTATATTATGACAGACCAGCTAGATCTACTGTCTCTATTACATTATGAGAGACCAGCCAGACTCCTGTCTCTATTATATTATGACAGACCAGCTAGATCTACTGTCTCTATTATATTATGACAGACCAGCTAGATCTCATGTCTCTATTATATTATGACAGACCAGCTAGATCTACTGTCTCTATTATATTATGACAGACCAGCTAGATCTACTGTCTCTTATTATGTTATGACAGACCAGCTAGATCTACTGTCTCTATTATATTATGACAGACCAGCTAGATCTACTTTTTTCTATTATATTATGACAGACCAGCTAGATCTACTGTCTCTATTATATTATGACAGACCAGCTAGATATACTGTCTCTATTATATTACATAAGACTGATATACTGGTCTCTATTATATTATGACAGACCAGCTAGATATACTGTCTCTATTACATTATGAGATAAATTTCAGCCAGATCTCCTGTCTAGATCTACTGTCTCTATTATATTATGAGAGACCAGCTAGATCTCATGTCTCTATTATATTATGACAGGCCAGCTAGATCTACTGTCTCTATTATATTATGACAGACCAGCTATCGCATTGTCTCTGCTATATTATGACAGACCAGCTAGATCT
Organism: Oncorhynchus tshawytscha; assembly: GCF_018296145.1. Taxonomy (NCBI): domain Eukaryota; kingdom Metazoa; phylum Chordata; class Actinopteri; order Salmoniformes; family Salmonidae; genus Oncorhynchus; species Oncorhynchus tshawytscha. The sequence goes on along the minus strand of NW_024608705.1, from coordinate 65,788 downwards.
ACTGTCTCTATTATATTATAACAGACCAGCAGATTCACGTCCTATTATATTATGACAGACCAGCTAGATCGACTGTTCTATTACATTATGACAGACCAGCTAGATCTACTGTCTCTATTATGTTATGACAGACCAGCTAGATCTACTGTCTCTATTATATTATGACAGACCAGCTAGATCTACTGTCTCTATTATGTTATGATGACCAGCTAGATCTACTGTCTCTATTATTATATTATGACAGACCAGCTATCCATTTTTCTATTATATTATGACAGACCAGCTAGATCTACTGTCTCTATTATATTATGACAGACCAGCTAGATCTACTGTCTCTATTATATTATGACAGACCAGCTAGATCTACTGTCTCTATTATATTATGACAGACCAGCTAGATCTACTGTCTCTATTATATTATGACAGACCAGCTAGATCTACTGTCTCTATTATATTATGACAGACCAGCTAGATCTACTGTCTCTATTATATTATGACAGACCAGCTAGATCTACTGTCTCTATTATATTATGACAGACCAGCTAGATCTACTGTCTCTATTATATTATGACAGACCAGCTAGATCTACTGTCTCTATTATATTATGACAGACCAGCTAGATCTACTGTCTCTATTATAATATGACAGACCAGCTAGATCTACTGTCTCTATGTCTCTATTATATTATGACAGACCAGCTAGATCTACTGTCTCTATTATATTATGACAGACCAGCTAGATCTACTGTCTCTATTATATTATGACAGACCAGCTAGATCTACTGTCTCTATTATATTATGACAGACCAGCTAGATCTACTGTCTCTATTATATTATGACAGACCAGCTAGATCTACTGTCTCTATTATATTATGACAGACCAGCTAGATCTACTGTCTCTATTATATTATGACAGACCAGCTAGATCTACTGTCTCTATTATATTATGACAGACCAGCTAGATCTACTGTCTCTATTATATTATGACAGACCAGCTAGATCTACTGTCTCTATTATATTATGACAGACCAGCTAGATCTACTGTCTCTATTATATTATGACAGACCAGCTAGATCTACTGTCTCTATTATATTATGACAGACCAGCTAGATCTACTGTCTCTATTATATTATGACAGACCAGCTAGATCTACTGTCTCTATTATATTATGACAGACCAGCTAGATCTACTGTCTCTATTATATTATGACAGACCAGCTAGATCTACTGTCTCTATTATATTATGACAGACCAGCTAGATCTACTGTCTCTATTATATTATGACAGACCAGCTAGATCTACTGTCTCTATTATATTATGACAGACCAGCTAGATCTACTGTCTCTATTATATTATGACAGACCAGCTAGATCTACTGTCTCTATTATATTATGACAGACCAGCTAGATCTACTGTCTCTATTATATTATGACAGACCAGCTAGATCTACTGTCTCTATTATATTATGACAGACCAGCTAGATCTACTGTCTCTATTATATTATGACAGACCAGCTAGATCTACTGTCTCTATTATATTATGACAGACCAGCTAGATCTACTGTCTCTATTATATTATGACAGACCAGCTAGATCTACTGTCTCTATTATATTATGACAGACCAGCTAGATCTACTGTCTCTATTATATTATGACAGACCAGCTAGATCTACTGTCTCTATTATATTATGACAGACCAGCTAGATCTACTGTCTCTATTATATTATGACAGACCAGCTAGATCTACTGTCTCTATTATATTATGACAGACCAGCTAGATCTACTGTCTCTATTATATTATGACAGACCAGCTAGATCTACTGTCTCTATTATATTATGACAGACCAGCTAGATCTACTGTCTCTATTATATTATGACAGACCAGCTAGATCTACTGTCTCTATTATATTATGACAGACCAGCTAGATCTACTGTCTCTATTATATTATGACAGACCAGCTAGATCTACTGTCTCTATTATATTATGACAGACCAGCTAGATCTACTGTCTCTATTATATTATGACAGACCAGCTAGATCTACTGTCTCTATTATATTATGACAGACCAGCTAGATCTACTGTCTCTATTATATTATGACAGACCAGCTAGATCTACTGTCTCTATTATATTATGACAGACCAGCTAGATCTACTGTCTCTATTATATTATGACAGACCAGCTAGATCTACTGTCTCTATTATATTATGACAGACCAGCTAGATCTACTGTCTCTATTATATTATGACAGACCAGCTAGATCTACTGTCTCTATTATATTATGACAGACCAGCTAGATCTACTGTCTCTATTATATTATGACAGACCAGCTAGATCTACTGTCTCTATTATATTATGACAGACCAGCTAGATCTACTGTCTCTATTATATTATGACAGACCAGCTAGATCTACTGTCTCTATTATATTATGACAGACCAGCTAGATCTACTGTCTCTATTATATTATGACAGACCAGCTAGATCTACTGTCTCTATTATATTATGACAGACCAGCTAGATCTACTGTCTCTATTATATTATGACAGACCAGCTAGATCTACTGTCTCTATTATATTATGACAGACCAGCTAGATCTACTGTCTCTATTATATTATGACAGACCAGCTAGATCTACTGTCTCTATGTCTCTATTATATTATGACAGACCAGCTAGATCTACTGTCGCTATTATATTATGACAGACCGCTAGATCTACTGTCTCTATTATATTATGACAGACCAGCTAGATCTACTGTCTCTATTATATTATGACAGACCAGCTAGATCTACTGTCTCTATTATATTATGACAGACCAGCTAGATCTACTGTCTCTATTATATTATGACAGACCAGCTAGATCTACTGTCTATATTGTATTATGACAGACCAGCTAGATCTACTGTCTCTATTATATTATGACAGACCAGCTAGATCTACTGTCTCTATTATATTATGAGAGACCAGCCAGATCTACTGTCTCTAATATATTATGATAGACCAGCTAGATCTACTGTCTCTATTATATTATGACAGACCAGTTATATCTACTGTCCCTATTATATTATGACAGACCAGCTAGATCTACTGTCTCTATTATATTATGACAGACCAGCTAGATCTACTGTCTCTATTATATTATGACAGACCAGCTAGATCTACTGTCTCTATTATATTATGACAGACCAGCTAGATCTACTGTCTCTATTATATTATGACAGACCAGCTAGATCTACTGTCTCTATTATATTATGACAGACCAGCTAGATCTACTGTCTCTATTATATTATGACAGACCAGCTAGATCTACTGTCTCTATTATATTATGACAGACCAGCTAGATCTACTGTCTCTATTATATTATGACAGACCAGCTAGATCTACTGTCTCTATTATATTATGACAGACCAGCTAGATCTACTGTCTCTATTATATTATGACAGACCAGCTAGATCTACTGTCTCTATTATATTATGACAGACCAGCTAGATCTACTGTCTCTATTATATTATGACAGACCAGCTAGATCTACTGTCTCTATTATATTATGACAGACCAGCTAGATCTACTGTCTCTATTATATTATGACAGACCAGCTAGATCTACTGTCTCTATTATATTATGACAGACCAGCTAGATCTACTGTCTCTATTATATTATGACAGACCAGCTAGATCTACTGTCTCTATTATATTATGACAGACCAGCTAGATCTACTGTCTCTATTATATTATGACAGACCAGCTAGATCTACTGTCTCTATTATATTATGACAGACCAGCTAGATCTACTGTCTCTATTATATTATGACAGACCAGCTAGATCTACTGTCTCTATTATATTATGACAGACCAGCTAGATCTACTGTCTCTATTATATTATGACAGACCAGCTAGATCTACTGTCTCTATTATATTATGACAGACCAGCTAGATCTACTGTCTCTATTATATTATGACAGACCAGCTAGATCTACTGTCTCTATTATATTATGACAGACCAGCTAGATCTACTGTCTCTATTATATTATGACAGACCAGCTAGATATACTGTCTCTATTATATTATGACAGACCAGCTAGATCTACTGTCTCTATTATATTATGACAGACCAGCTAGATCTATTGTCTCTATTATATTATGACAGACCAGCTAGATCTACTGTCTCTATTATATTATGACAAACCAGCTAGATCTAGTTTCTCTATTATATTATGACAGACCAGCTAGATCTACTGTCTCTATGTCTCTATTATATTATGACAGACCAGCTAGATCTACTGTCGCTATTATATTATGCAGACCGCTAGATCCACTGTCTCTATTATATTATGACAGACCAGGTAGATATACTGTCTCTATTATATTATGACAGACCAGCTAGATCTATTGTCTCTATTATATTATGACAGACCAGCTAGATCTACTGTCTCTATTATATTATGACAGACCAGCTAGATCTACTGTCTCTATTATATTATGACAGACCAGCTAGATCTACTGTCTCTATTATATTATGACAGACCAGCTAGATCTACTGTCTCTATTATATTATGACAGACCAGCTAGATCTACTGTCTCTATTATATTATGACAGACCAGCTAGATCTACTGTCTCTATTATATTATGACAGACCAGCTAGATCTACTGTCTCTATTATATTATGACAGACCAGCTAGATCTACTGTCTCTATTATATTATGACAGACCAGCTAGATCTACTGTCTCTATTATATTATGACAGACCAGCTAGATCTACTGTCTCTATTATATTATGACAGACCAGCTAGATCTACTGTCTCTATTATATTATGACAGACCAGCTAGATCTACTGTCTCTATTATATTATGACAGACCAGCTAGATCTACTGTCTCTATTATATTATGACAGACCAGCTAGATCTACTGTCTCTATTATATTATGACAGACCAGCTAGATCTACTGTCTCTATTATATTATGACAGACCAGCTATATCTACCATCTCTATTATAATATGACAGACCAGCTAGATCTACTGTCTCTATTATAGTATGACAGACCAGCTAGATCTACTGTCTCTATTATATTATGACAGACCAGCTAGATCTACTGTCTCTATTTCTCTATTATATTATGACAGACCAGCTAGATCTACTGTATCTATTATATTATGACAGACCAGCTATATCTACTGTCTCTATTATAATATGACAGACCAGCTAGATCTACTGTCTCTATTATATTATGACAGACCAGCTAGCTCTTCCTCTATTATACAATGACAGACCAGGTTAATCTACTGTCTATATTATATTATGACAGACCAGCTAGATCTACTGTCTCTATTATATTATGACAGACCAGCTAGATCTACTGTCTCTATTATATTATGACAGACCAGCTAGATCTACTGTCTCTATTATATTATGACAGACCAGCTAGATCTACTGTCTCTATTATATTATGACAGACCAGCTAGATCTACTGTCTCTATTATATTATGACAGACCAGCTAGATCTACTGTCTCTATTATATTATGACAGACCAGCTAGATCTACTGTCTCTATTATATTATGACAGACCAGCTAGATCTACTGTCTCTATTATATTATGACAGACCAGCTAGATCTACTGTCTCTATTATATTATGACAGACCAGCTAGATCTACTGTCTCTATTATATTATGACAGACCAGCTAGATCTACTGTCTCTATTATATTATGACAGACCAGCTAGATCTACTGTCTCTATTATATTATGACAGACCAGCTAGATCTACTGTCTCTATTATATTATGACAGACCAGCTAGATCTACTGTCTCTATTATATTATGACAGACCAGCTAGATCTCACTGTCTCTATTATATTATGACAGACCAGCTAGATCTACTGTCTCTATTATATTATGACAGACCAGCTAGATCTACTGTCTCTATTATATTATGACAGACCAGCTAGATCTACTGTCTCTATTATATTATGACAGACCAGCTAGATCTACTGTCTCTATTATATTATGACAGACCAGCTAGATCTACTGTCTCTATTATATTATGACAGACCAGCTAGATCTACTGTCTCTATTATATTATGACAGACCAGCTAGATCTACTGTCTCTATTATATTATGACAGACCAGCTAGATCTACTGTCTCTATTATATTATGACAGACCAGCTAGATCTACTGTCTCTATTATATTATGACAGACCAGCTAGATCTACTGTCTCTATTATATTATGACAGACCAGCTAGATCTACTGTCTCTATTATATTATGACAGACCAGCTAGATCTACTGTCTCTATTATATTATGACAGACCAGCTAGATCTACTGTCTCTATTATATTATGACAGACCAGCTAGATCTACTGTCTCTATTATATTATGACAGACCAGCTAGATCTACTGTCTCTATTATATTATGACAGACCAGCTAGATCTACTGTCTCTATTATATTATGACAGACCAGCTAGATCTACTGTCTCTATTATATTATGACAGACCAGCTAGATCTACTGTCTCTATTATATTATGACAGACCAGCTAGATCTACTGTCTCTATTATATTATGACAGACCAGCTAGATCTACTGTCTCTATTATATTATGACAGACCAGCTAGATCTACTGTCTCTATTATATTATGACAGACCAGCTAGATCTACTGTCTCTATTATATTATGACAGACCAGCTAGATCTACTGTCTCTATTATATTATGACAGACCAGCTAGATCTACTGTCTCTATTATATTATGACAGACCAGCTAGATCTACTGTCTCTATTATATTATGACAGACCAGCTAGATCTACTGTCTCTATTATATTTTGACAGACCAGGTAGATCTACTCTCTCTATTATATTATGACAGCCTAGATAGATCTACTGTCTCTATTATATTTTGACAGACCAGGTAGATCTACTGTCTCTATTATTTTATGACCAACCAGCTAGATCTACTGTCTCTATGTCTCTATTATATTATGACAGACCAGCTAGATCTACTGTCTCTATTATATTATGAGAGACCAGCTAGATCTACTGTCTCTATTATATAATGACAGACCAGCTAGATCTACTGTCTCTATTATATTATGACAGACCAGCTAGATCTACTGTCTCTATTATATTATGACAGACCAGCTAGATCTACTGTCTCTATTATATTATGACAGACCAGCTAGATCTACTGTCTCTATTATATTATGACAGACCAGCTAGATCTACTGTCTCTATTATATTATGACAGACCAGCTAGATCTACTGTCTCTATTATATTATGACAGACCAGCTAGATCTACTGTCTCTATTATATTATGACAGACCAGCTAGATCTACTGTCTCTATTATATTATGACAGACCAGCTAGATCTACTGTCTCTATTATATTATGACAGACCAGCTAGATCTACTGTCTCTATTATATTATGACAGACCAGCTAGATCTACTGTCTCTATTATATTATGACAGACCAGCTAGATCTACTGTCTCTATTATATTATGACAGACCAGCTAGATCTACTGTCTCTATTATATTATGACAGACCAGCTAGATCTACTGTCTCTATTATATTATGACAGACCAGCTAGATCTACTGTCTCTATTATATTATGACAGACCAGCTAGATCTACTGTCTCTATTATATTATGACAGACCAGCTAGATCTACTGTCTCTATTATATTATGACAGACCAGCTAGATCTACTGTCTCTATTATATTATGACAGACCAGCTAGATCTACTGTCTCTATTATATTATGACAGACCAGCTAGATCTACTGTCTCTATTATATTATGACAGACCAGCTAGATCTACTGTCTCTATTATATTATGACAGACCAGCTAGATCTACTGTCTCTATTATATTATGACAGACCAGCTAGATCTACTGTCTCTATGTCTATTATATTATGACAGACCAGCTAGATCTACTGTCTCTATTATATTATGACAGACCAGCCAGATCTACTGTCTCTATTATATTATGACAGACCAGCTAGATCTACTGTCTCTATTATATTATGACAGACCAGCTAGATCTACTGTCTCTATTATATTATGACAGACCAGCTAGATCTACTGTCTCTATTATATTATGACAGACCAGCTAGATCTACTGTCTCTATTATATTATGACAGACCAGCTAGATCTACTGTCTCTATTATATTATGACAGACCAGCTAGATCTACTGTCTCTATTATATTATGACAGACCAGCTAGATCTACTGTCTCTATTATATTATGACAGACCAGCTAGATCTACTGTCTCTATTATATTATGACAGACCAGCTAGATCTACTGTCTCTATTATATTATGACAGACCAGCTAGATCTACTGTCTCTATTATATTATGACAGACCAGCTAGATCTACTGTCTCTATTATATTATGACAGACCAGCTAGATCTACTGTCTCTATTATATTATGACAGACCAGCTAGATCTACTGTCTCTATTATATTATGACAGACCAGCTAGATCTACTGTCTCTATTATATTATGACAGACCAGCTAGATCTACTGTCTCTATTATATTATGACAGACCAGCTAGATCTACTGTCTCTATGTCTATTATATTATGACAGACCAGCTAGATCTACTGTCTCTATTATATTATGACAGACCAGCTAGATCTACTGTCTCTATTATATTATGACAGACCAGCTAGATCTACTGTCTCTATTATATTATGACAGACCAGCTAGATCTACTGTCTCTATTATATTATGACAGACCAGCTAGATCTACTGTCTCTATTATATTATGACAGACCAGCTAGATCTACTGTCTCTATTATATTATGACAGACCAGCTAGATCTACTGTCTCTATTATATTATGACAGACCAGCTAGATCTACTGTCTCTATTATATTATGACAGACCAGCTAGATCTACTGTCTCTATTATATTATGACAGACCAGCTAGATCTACTGTCTCTATTATATTATGACAGACCAGCTAGATCTACTGTCTCTATTATATTATGACAGACCAGCTAGATCTACTGTCTCTATTATATTATGACAGACCAGCTAGATCTACTGTCTCTATTATATTATGACAGACCAGCTAGATCTACTGTCTCTATTATATTATGACAGACCAGCTAGATCTACTGTCTCTATTATATTATGACAGACCAGCTAGATCTACTGTCTCTATTATATTATGACAGACCAGCTAGATCTACTGTCTCTATTATATTATGACAGACCAGCTAGATCTACTGTCTCTATTATATTATGACAGACCAGCTAGATCTACTGTCTCTATTATATTATGACAGACCAGCTAGATCTACTGTCTCTATTATATTATGACAGACCAGCTAGATCTACTGTCTCTATTATATTATGACAGACCAGCTAGATCTACTGTCTCTATTATATTATGACAGACCAGCTAGATCTACTGTCTCTATGTTTCTATTATATTATGACAGACCAGCTAGATCTACTGTCTCTATTATATTATGACAGACCAGCTAGATCTACTGTCTCTATTATATTATGACAGACCAGCTAGATCTACTGTCTCTATTATATTATGACAGACCAGCTAGATCTACTGTCTCTATTATATTATGACAGACCAGCTAGATCTACTGTCTCTATTATATTATGACAGACCAGCTAGATCTACTGTCTCTATTATATTATGACAGACCAGCTAGATCTACTGTCTCTATTATATTATGACAGACCAGCTAGATCTACTGTCTCTATTATATTATGACAGACCAGCTAGATCTACTGTCTCTATTATATTATGACAGACCAGCTAGATCTACTGTCTCTATTATATTATGACAGACCAGCTAGATCTACTGTCTCTATTATATTATGACAGACCAGCTAGATCTACTGTCTCTATTATATTATGACAGACCAGCTAGATCTACTGTCTCTATTATATTATGACAGACCAGCTAGATCTACTGTCTCTCTATTATATTATGACAGACCAGCTAGATCTACTGTCTCTATTATATTATGACAGACCAGCTAGATCTACTGTCTCTATTATATTATGACAGACCAGCTAGATCTACTGTCTCTATTATATTATGACAGACCAGCTAGATCTACTGTCTCTATTATATTATGACAGACCAGCTAGATCTACTGTCTCTATTATATTATGACAGACCAGCTAGATCTACTGTCTCTATTATATTATGACAGACCAGCTAGATCTACTGTCTCTATTATATTATGACAGACCAGCTAGATCTACTGTCTCTATTATATTATGACAGACCAGCTAGATCTACTGTCTCTATTATATTATGACAGACCAGCTAGATCTACTGTCTCTATTATATTATGACAGACCAGCTAGATCTACTGTCTCTATTATATTATGACAGACCAGCTAGATCTACTGTCTCTATTATATTATGACAGACCAGCTAGATCTACTGTCTCTATTATATTATGACAGACCAGCTAGATCTACTGTCTCTATTATATTATGACAGACCAGCTAGATCTACTGTCTCTATTATATTATGACAGACCAGCTAGATCTACTGTCTCTATTATATTATGACAGACCAGCTAGATCTACTGTCTCTATTATATTATGACAGACCAGCTAGATCTACTGTCTCTATTATATTATGACAGACCAGCTAGATCTACTGTCTCTATTATATTATGACAGACCAGCTAGATCTACTGTCTCTATTATATTATGACAGACCAGCTAGATCTACTGTCTCTATTATATTATGACAGACCAGCTAGATCTACTGTCTCTATTATATTATGACAGACCAGCTAGATCTACTGTCTCTATTATATTATGACAGACCAGCTAGATCTACTGTCTCTATTATATTATGACAGACCAGCTAGATCTACTGTCTCTATTATATTATGACAGACCAGCTAGATCTACTGTCTCTATTATATTATGACAGACCAGCTAGATCTACTGTCTCTATTATATTATGACAGACCAGCTAGATCTACTGTCTCTATTATATTATGACAGACCAGCTAGATCTACTGTCTCTATATATATTATGACAGACTGAGGTAGATCACTGCTCCTATTATATTATGACAGATCAGCCAGACCTACTGTCTCTACATATTTTGACAGACCAGCTAGATCTACTGTCTCTAATAAGGCTGGCGACAGACCAGCTAGATCTACTGTCTCTACAGTATTATGAGACAGACCAGTGCAGACCTACTGCCTCACATATCTGGCACTGTGCCTATCTACCGTCTCTAGCTATAATGGCACACCAGCCAGACTCACTGCCCTGGCACTATTGGATGACAGACCAGCCAGATCTACTGTCTCTATTATATTATGACAGACCAGCTAGATCTACTGTCTCTATTATATTATGACAGACCAGCTAGATCTACTGTCTCTATTATATTATGACAGACCAGCTAGATCTACTGTCTCTATTATATTATGACAGACCAGCTAGATCTACTGTCTCTATTATATTATGACAGACCAGCTAGATCTACTGTCTCTATTATATATGACAGACCAGCTAGATCTACTGTCTCTATTATATTATGACAGACCAGCTAGATCTACTGTCTCTATTATATTATGACAGACCAGCCAGATCTACTGTCTCTATTATATTATGACAGACCAGCTATGTCTCTATATTATGACAGACCAGCTAGATCTACTGTCTCTATTATATTATGACAGACCAGCTAGATCTACTGTCTCTATTATATTATGACAGACCAGCTAGATCTACTGTCTCTATTATATTATGACAGACCAGATAGATCTACTGTCTATTATATTATGACAGACCAGCTAGATCTACTGTCTCTATTATATTATGACAGACCAGCTAGATCTACTGTCTCTATTATATTATGACAGACCAGCTAGATCTACTGTCTCTATTATATTATGACAGACCAGCTAGATCTACTGCCTCTATTATATTATGACAGACCAGCTAGATCTACTGTCTCTATTATGTTATGACAGACCAGCTAGATCTACTGTCTCTATTATATTATGACAGACCAGCTAGATCTACTGTCTCTGTTATATTATGACAGACCAGCTAGATCTACTGTCTCTATTATATTATGACAGACCAGCTAGATCTACTGTCTCTATTATTTTATGACAGACCAGCTAGATCTACTGCCTCTATTATATTACAACAAACCAGCTAGATCTACTGTCTCTGTTATATTATGACAGACCAGCTAGATCTACTGTCTCCTTTATATTATGAGAAACCAGCTAGATCTACTGTCTCTATTATATTATGACAGACCAGCTAGATCTACTGTCTCTATTATATTATGACAGACCAGCTAGATCTACTGTCTCTATTATATTATCACGGACCAGCTTGATCTAATGTCTCTATTATATTATGACAGACCAGCTAGATCTACTGTCTCTAATATATTATAACAGACCAGCTAGATCTACTGTCCCTATTATATAATGACAGACCCGCTAGATCTACTGTCTCTATTATAATATGACAGACCAACTAGATCTACTGTCTCTATTATGTTATGACAGACCAGCTAGATCTAATGTGTCTATTATATTATGACAGACCAGCTAGATCTACTGTCTCTATTATAATATGACAAACCAGCTAGATCTACTGTCTCTATGTCTCTATTATATTATGACAGACCAGCTAGATCTACTGTCTCTATTATATTATGACAGACCAGCTAGATCTACTGTCTCTATTATATTATGACAGACCAGCTAGATCTACTGTCTCTATTATATTTTGACAGACCAGGTAGATCTACTGTCTCTATTATATTATGACAGGCCAGCTAGATCTACTGTCTCTATGTCTCTATTATATTATGACAGACCAGCTAGATCAAGTGTCTCTATTGTACTATGACAGACCAGCTAGATCTACTTTCTCTATTATATTATGACAGACCAGCTAGATCTACTGTCTCTATTATATTATGACAGACCAGCTAGATCTACTGTCTCTATTATATTATGACAGACCAGCTAGATCTACTGTCTCTATTATATTATGACAGACCAGCTAGATCTACTGTCTCTATTATATTATGACAGACCAGCTAGATCTACTGTCTCTATTATATTATGACAGACCAGCTAGATCTACTGTCTCTATTATATTATGACAGACCAGCTAGATCTACTGTCTCTATTATATTATGACAGACCAGCTAGATCTACTGTCTCTATTATATTATGACAGACCAGCTAGATCTACTGTCTCTATTATATTATGACAGACCAGCTAGATCTACTGTCTCTATGTATCTATTATATTATGACAGACCAGCTAGATCTACTGTCTCTATTATATTATGACAGACCAGCTAGATCTCCTGTCTCTATTATATTATGATAGACCAGCTAGATCTACTTTCTCTATTATATTATGACAGACCAGCTAGATCTACTGTCTCTATTATATTATGACAGACCAGCTAGATCTACTGTCTCTATTATATTATGACAGACCAGCTAGATCTACTGTCTCTATTATATTATGACAGACCAGCTAGATCTACTGTCTCTATTATTATATTATGACAGACCAGCTAGATCTACTGTCTCTATTATATTATGACAGACCAGCTAGATCTACTGTCTCTATTATATTATGACAGACCAGCTAGATCTACTGTCTCTATTATATTATGACAGACCAGCTAGATCTACTGTCTCTATTATATTATGACAGACCAGCTAGATCTACTGTCTCTATTATATTATGACAGACCAGCTAGATCTACTGTCTCTATTATATTATGACAGACCAGCTAGATCTACTGTCTCTATTATATTATGACAGACCAGCTAGATCTACTGTCTCTATTATATTATGACAGACCAGCTAGATCTACTGTCTCTATTATATTATGACAGACCAGCTAGATCTACTGTCTCTATTATATTATGACAGACCAGCTAGATCTACTGTCTCTATTATATTATGACAGACCAGCTAGATCTACTGTCTCTATTATATTATGACAGACCAGCTAGATCTACTGTCTCTATTATATTATGAGAGACCAGCCAGATCTCCTGTCTCTATTATATTATGACAGACCAGCTAGATCTACTGTCTCTATTGTATTATGACAGACCAGCTAGATCTACTGTCTCTATTATATTATGACAGACCAGCTAGATCTACTGTCTCTATTATAATATTACAGACCAGCTAGAACTACTGTCTCTATTGTATTATGACAGACCAGCTAGATCTACTGTGTCTATTATAATATGACAGATCAGCTAGATCTACTGTCTCTATGTCTCTATTATATTATGACAGACCAGCTAGATCTACTGTCTCTATTATATTATGAGAAACCAGCCAGATCTCCTGTCTCTATTATATTATGACAGACCAGCTAGATCTACTGTCTCTATTATATTATGACAGACCAGCTAGATCTACTGTCTCTTTTATAGCATGACAGACCAGCTAGATCTACTGTCTCTATTATATTATGATAGACCAGCTAGATCTACTGTCTCTATTATATTATGACAGACCAGCTAGATCTACTGTCTCTATTATATTATAGCAGACCAGCTAGATATACTGTCTCTATTATATTATGACAGACCAGCTAGATCTACTGTCTCTATTATATTATGACAGACCAGCTAGATCTACTGTCTCTATTATATTATGACAGACCAGCTAGATCTACTGTCTCTATTATATTATGACAGACCAGCTAGATCTACTGTCTCTATTATATTATGACAGACCAGCTAGATCTACTGTCTCTATTATATTATGACAGACCAGCTAGATCTACTGTCTCTATTATATTATGACAGACCAGCTAGATCTACTGTCTCTATTATATTATGACAGACCAGCTAGATCTACTGTCTCTATTATATTATGACAGACCAGCTAGATCTACTGTCTCTATTATATTATGACAGACCAGCTAGATCTACTGTCTCTATTATATTATGACAGACCAGCTAGATCTACTGTCTCTATTATATTATGACAGACCAGCTAGATCTACTGTCTCTATTATATTATGACAGACCAGCTAGATCTACTGTCTCTATTATATTATGACAGACCAGCTAGATCTACTGTCTCTATTATATTATGACAGACCAGCTAGATCTACTGTCTCTATTATATTATGACAGACCAGCTAGATCTACTGTCTCTATTATATTATGACAGACCAGCTAGATCTACTGTCTCTATTATATTATGACAGACCAGCTAGATCTACTGTCTCTATTATATTATGACAGACCAGCTAGATCTACTGTCTCTATTATAATATGACAAACCAGCTAGATCTACTGTCTCTATGTGTCTATTATATTATGACAGACCAGCTAGATCTACTGTCTCTATTATATTATGAGAGACCAGCCAGATCTCCTGTCTCTATTATATTATGACAGACCAGCTAGATCTACTGTCTCCATTATATTATGACAGACCAGCTAGATCTACTGTCTCTATTATATTATGACAGACCAGCTAGATCTACTGTCTCTATTATATTATGACAGACCAGCTAGATCTACTGTCTCTATTATATTATGACAGACCAGCTAGATCTACTGTCTTTAATATAATATGACAAACCAGCTAGATCTACTGTCTCTATGTCTCTATTATATTATGACAGACCAGCTAGATCTACTGTCTCTATTATATTATGAGAGACCAGCCAGATCTCCTGTCTCTATTATATTATGACAGACCAGCTAGATCTACTGTCTCTATTATATTATGACAGACAAGCTAGATCTACTGTCTCTATTATATTATGACAGACCAGCTAGATCTACTGTCTCTAGTATATTATGACAGACCAGCTAGATCTATTGTCTCTATTATATTATGACAGACCAGATATATCTACTTTTTCTATTATATTATGACAGACCAGCTAGATCTACATGTCTCTATTATATTATGACAGACCAGCTAGATCTACTGTCTCTATTATATTATGACAGACCAGCTAGATCTACTGTCTCTATTATATTATGACAGACCAGCTAGATCTACTGTCTCTATTATATTATGACAGACCAGCTAGATCTACTGTCTCTATTATATTATGACAGACCAGCTAGATCTACTGTCTCTATTATATTATGACAGACCAGCTAGATCTACTGTCTCTATTATATTATGACAGACCAGCTAGATCTACTGTCTCTATTATATTATGACAGACCAGCTAGATCTACTGTCTCTATTATATTATGACAGACCAGCTAGATCTACTGTCTCTATTATATTATGACAGACCAGCTAGATCTACTGTCTCTATTATATTATGACAGACCAGCTAGATCTACTGTCTCTATTATATTATGACAGACCAGCTAGATCTACTGTCTCTATTATATTATGACAGACCAGCTAGATCTACTGTCTCTATTATATTATGACAGACCAGCTAGATCTACTGTCTCTATTATATTATGACAGACCAGCTAGATCTACTGTCTCTATTATATTATGACAGACCAGCTAGATCTACTGTCTCTATTATATTATGACAGACCAGCTAGATCTACTGTCTCTATTATATTATGACAGACCAGCTAGATCTACTGTCTCTATTATATTATGACAGACCAGCTAGATCTACTGTCTCTATTATATTATGACAGACCAGCTAGATCTACTGTCTCTATTATATTATGACAGACCAGCTAGATCTACTGTCTCTATTATATTATGACAGACCAGCTAGATCTACTGTCTCTATTATATTATGACAGACCAGCTAGATCTACTGTCTCTATTATATTATGACAGACCAGCTAGATCTACTGTCTCTATTATATTATGACAGACCAGCTAGATCTACTGTCTCTAGTTTATATTATGACAGACCAGCTAGATCTACTGTCTCTATTATATTATGACAGACCAGCTAGATCTACTGTCTCTATTATATTATGACAGACCAGCTAGATCTACTGTCTCTATTATATTATGACAGCCCAGCTAGATCTACTGTCTCTATTATATTATGACAGCCCAGCTAGATCTACTGTCTCTATTATATTATGACAGACCAGATAGATCTACTGTCTCTATGTCTCTATTATATTATGAAAGTCTCTATTATATTATGACAGACCAGCTAGATCTACTGTCTCTGTTATATTATGACAGACCAGGTAGATATACTGTCTCTATTATGTTATGACAGACCAGCTAGATCTACTGTCTCTATTATATTATGACAGACCATCTAGATCTACTGTCTCTATTATATTATGACAGACCAGCTAGATCTACTGTCTCTATTATATTATGACAGACCAGCTAGATCTACTGTCTCTATTATAATATGACAGACCAGCTAGATCTACTGTCTCTATGTCTCTATTATATTATGACAGACCAGCTAGATCTACTGTCTCTATTATATTATGACAGACCAGCTAGATCTACTGTCTCTATTATATTATGACAGACCAGCTAGATCTACTGTCTCTATTATATTATGACAGACCAGCTAGATCTACTGTCTCTATTATATTATGACAGACCAGCTAGATCTACTGTCTCTATTATATTATGACAGACCAGCTAGATCTACTGTCTCTATTATATTATGACAGACCAGCTAGATCTACTGTCTCTATTATATTATGACAGACCAGCTAGATCTACTGTCTCTATTATATTATGACAGACCAGCTAGATCTACTGTCTCTATTATATTATGACAGACCAGCTAGATCTACTGTCTCTATTATATTATGACAGACCAGCTAGATCTACTGTCTCTATTATATTATGACAGACCAGCTAGATCTACTGTCTCTATTATATTATGACAGACCAGCTAGATCTACTGTCTCTATTATATTATGACAGACCAGCTAGATCTACTGTCTCTATTATATTATGACAGACCAGCTAGATCTACTGTCTCTATTATATTATGACAGACCAGCTAGATCTACTGTCTCTATTATATTATGACAGACCAGCTAGATCTACTGTCTCTATTATATTATGACAGACCAGCTAGATCTACTGTCTCTATTATATTATGACAGACCAGCTAGATCTACTGTCTCTATTATATTATGACAGACCAGCTAGATCTACTGTCTCTATTATATTATGACAGACCAGCTAGATCTACTGTCTCTATTATATTATGACAGACCAGCTAGATCTACTGTCTCTATTATATTATGACAGACCAGCTAGATCTACTGTCTCTATTATATTATGACAGACCAGCTAGATCTACTGTCTCTATTATATTATGACAGACCAGCTAGATCTACTGTCTCTATTATATTATGACAGACCAGCTAGATCTACTGTCTCTATTATATTATGACAGACCAGCTAGATCTACTGTCTCTATTATATTATGACAGACCAGCTAGATCTACTGTCTCTATTATATTATGACAGACCAGCTAGATCTACTGTCTCTATTATATTATGACAGACCAGCTAGATCTACTGTCTCTATTATATTATGACAGACCAGCTAGATCTACTGTCTCTATTATATTATGACAGACCAGCTAGATCTACTGTCTCTATTATATTATGACAGACCAGCTAGATCTACTGTCTCTATTATATTATGACAGACCAGCTAGATCTACTGTCTCTATTATATTATGACAGACCAGCTAGATCTACTGTCTCTATGTGCTATTATATTATGACAGACCAGCTAGATCTACTGTCTCTATTATATTATGACAGACCAGCTAGATCTACTGTCTCTATTATATTATGACAGACCAGCTAGATCTACTGTCTCTATTATATTATGACAGACCAGCTAGATCTACTGTCTCTATTATATTATGACAGACCAGCTAGATCTACTGTCTCTATTATATTATGACAGACCAGCTAGATCTACTGTCTCTATTATATTATGACAGACCAGCTAGATCTACTGTCTCTATTATATTATGACAGACCAGCTAGATCTACTGTCTCTATTATATTATGACAGACCAGCTAGATCTACTGTCTCTATTATATTATGACAGACCAGCTAGATCTACTGTCTCTATTATATTATGACAGACCAGCTAGATCTACTGTCTCTATTATATTATGACAGACCAGCTAGATCTCACTGTCTCTATTATATTATGACAGACCAGCTAGATCTACTGTCTCTATTATATTATGACAGACCAGCTAGATCTACTGTCTCTATTATATTATGACAGACCAGCTAGATCTACTGTCTCTATTATATTATGACAGACCAGCTAGATCTACTGTCTCTATTATATTATGACAGACCAGCTAGATCTACTGTCTCTATTATATTATGACAGACCAGCTAGATCTACTGTCTCTATTATATTATGACAGACCAGCTAGATCTACTGTCTCTATTATATTATGACAGACCAGCTAGATCTACTGTCTCTATTATATTATGACAGACCAGCTAGATCTACTGTCTCTATTATATTATGACAGACCAGCTAGATCTACTGTCTCTATTATATTATGACAGACCAGCTAGATCTACTGTCTCTATTATATTATGACAGACCAGCTAGATCTACTGTCTCTATTATATTATGACAGACCAGCTAGATCTACTGTCTCTATTATATTATGACAGACCAGCTAGATCTACTGTCTCTATTATATTATGACAGACCAGCTAGATCTACTGTCTCTATTATATTATGACAGACCAGCTAGATCTACTGTCTCTATTATATTATGACAGACCAGCTAGATCTACTGTCTCTATTATATTATGACAGACCAGCTAGATCTACTGTCTCTATTATATTATGACAGACCAGCTAGATCTACTGTCTCTATTATATTATGACAGACCAGCTAGATCTACTGTCTCTATTATATTATGACAGACCAGCTAGATCTACTGTCTCTATTATATTATGACAGACCAGCTAGATCTACTGTCTCTATTATATTATGACAGACCAGCTAGATCTACTGTCTCTTATTATAGTATGACAGACCAGCTAGATCTACTGTCTCTATTATATTATGACAGACCAGCTAGATCTACTGTCTCTATTATATTATAGCAGACCAGCTAGATATACTGTCTCTATTATATTATGACAGACCAGCTAGATCTACTGTCTCTATTATATTATGACAGACCAGCTAGATCTACTGTCTCTATTATATTATGACAGACCAGCTAGATCTACTGCCTCTATTACATTATGACAGACCAGCTAGATCTACTGTCTCTATTATGTTATGACAGACCAGCTAGATATACTGTCTCTATTATATTATGACAGACCAGCTAGTTCTACTGTCTCTATTTTATTATGACAGACCAGCTAGATCTACTGTCTCTATGTCTCTAGTATATTATGACAGACCAGCTAGATATACTGTCTCTATTATATTATGAGAAACCAGCCAGATCTCCTGTCTCTATTATATTATGACAGACCAGCTAGATCTACTGTCTCTATTATATTATGACAGACCAGCTAGATCTACTGTCTCTATTATATTATGAGAGACCAGCTAGATCTACTGTCCCTATTATATTATGACAGACCAGCTAGATCTACTGCCTCTATTACATTATGACAGACCAGCTAGATCTACTGTCTCTATTATGTTATGACAGACCAGCTAGATATACTGTCTCTATTATATTATGACAGACCAGCTAGTTCTACTGTCTCTATTTTATTATGACAGACCAGCTAGATCTACTGTCTCTATGTCTCTAGTATATTATGACAGACCAGCTAGATATACTGTCTCTATTATATTATGACAGACCAGCCAGATCTCCTGTCTCTATTATATTATGACAGACCAGCTAGATCTACTGTCTCTATTATATTATGACAGACCAGCTAGATCTACTGTCTCTATTATATTATGACAGACCAGCTAGATCTACTGTCTCTAGTATATTATGACAGACCAGCTAGATCTACTGTCTCTATTATATTATGACAGACCAGCTAGATCTACTGTCTCTATTATATTATGACAGACCAGCTAGATCTCACTGTCTCTATTATATTATGACAGACCAGCTAGATCTACTGTCTCTATTATATTATGACAGACCAGCTAGATCTACTGTCTCTATTATATTATGACAGACCAGCTAGATCTACTGTCTCTATTATATTATGACAGACCAGCTAGATCTACTGTCTCTATTATATTATGACAGACCAGCTAGATCTACTGTCTCTATTATATTATGACAGACCAGCTAGATCTACTGTCTCTATTATATTATGACAGACCAGCTAGATCTACTGTCTCTATTATATTATGACAGACCAGCTAGATCTACTGTCTCTATTATATTATGACAGACCAGCTAGATCTACTGTCTCTATTATATTATGACAGACCAGCTAGATCTACTGTCTCTATTATATTATGACAGACCAGCTAGATCTACTGTCTCTATTATATTATGACAGACCAGCTAGATCTACTGTCTCTATTATATTATGACAGACCAGCTAGATCTACTGTCTCTATTATATTATGACAGACCAGCTAGATCTACTGTCTCTATTATATTATGACAGACCAGCTAGATCTACTGTCTCTATTATATTATGACAGACCAGCTAGATCTACTGTCTCTATTATATTATGACAGACCAGCTAGATCTACTGTCTCTATTATATTATGACAGACCAGCTAGATCTACTGTCTCTATTATATTATGACAGACCAGCTAGATCTAATGTCTCTATTATATTATGACAGACCAGCTAGATCTACTGTCTCTATTATAATATGACAAACCAGCTAGATCTACTGTCTCTATGTCTCTATTATATTATGACAGACCAGCTAGATCTACTGTCTCTATTATATTATGACAGACCAGCCAGTTCTACTGTCTCTATTATATTATGACAGACCAGCTAGATCTACTGTCTCTATGTCTCTATTATATTATGACAGACCAGCTAGATCTACTGTCTCTATTATATTATGACAGACCAGCTAGATCTACTGTCTCTATTATATTATGACAGACCAGCTAGATCTACTGTCTCTATTATATTATGACAGACCAGCTAGATCTACTGTCTCTATTATATTATGACAGACCAGCTAGATCTACTGTCTCTATTATATTATGACAGACCAGCTAGATCTACTGTCTCTATTATATTATGACAGACCAGCTAGATCTACTGTCTCTATTATATTATGACAGACCAGCTAGATCTACTGTCTCTATTATATTATGACAGACCAGCTAGATCTACTGTCTCTATTATATTATGACAGACCAGCTAGATCTACTGTCTCTATTATATTATGACAGACCAGCTAGATCTACTGTCTCTATTATATTATGACAGACCAGCTAGATCTACTGTCTCTATTATATTATGACAGACCAGCTAGATCTACTGTCTCTATTATATTATGACAGACCAGCTAGATCTACTGTCTCTATTATATTATGACAGACCAGCTAGATCTACTGTCTCTATTATATTATGACAGACCAGCTAGATCTACTGTCTCTATTATATTATGACAGACCAGCTAGATCTACTGTCTCTATTATATTATGACAGACCAGCTAGATCTACTGTCTCTATTATATTATGACAGACCAGCTAGATCTACTGTCTCTATTATATTATGACAGACCAGCTAGATCTACTGTCTCTATTATATTATGACAGACCAGCTAGATCTACTGTCTCTATTATATTATGACAGACCAGCTAGATCTACTGTCTCTATTATATTATGACAGACCAGCTAGATCTACTGTCTCTATGTTTCTATTATATTATGACAGACCAGCTAGATCTACTGTCTCTATTATATTATGACAGACCAGCTAGATCTCCTGTCTCTATTATATTATGACAGACCAGCTAGATCTACTGTCTCTATTATATTATGACAGACCAGCTAGATCTACTGTCTCTATTATATTATGACAGACCAGCTAGATCTACTGTCTCTATTATATTATGACAGACCAGCTAGATCTACTGTCTCTATTATATTATGACAGACCAGCTAGATCTACTGTCTCTATCTATTATATTATGACAGACCAGCTAGATCTACTGTCTCTATTATATTATGACAGACCAGCTAGATCTACTGTCTCTATTATATTATGACAGACCAGCTAGATCTACTGTCTCTATTATATTATGACAGACCAGCTAGATCTACTGTCTCTATTATATTATGACAGACCAGCTAGATCTACTGTCTCTATTATATTATGACAGACCAGCTAGATCTACTGTCTCTATTATATTATGACAGACCAGCTAGATCTACTGTCTCTATTATATTATGACAGACCAGCTAGATCTACTGTCTCTATTATATTATGACAGACCAGCTAGATCTACTGTCTCTATTATATTATGACAGACCAGCTAGATCTACTGTCTCTATTATATTATGACAGACCAGCTAGATCTACTGTCTCTATTATATTATGACAGACCAGCTAGATCTACTGTCTCTATTTCTCTATTATATTATGACAGACCAGCTAGATCTACTGTCTCTATTATATTATGACAGACCAGCTAGATCTACTGTCTCTATTATATTATGACAGACCAGCTAGATCTACTGTCTCTATTATATTATGACAGACCAGCTAGATCTACTGTCTCTATTATATTATGACAGACCAGCTAGATCTACTGTCTCTATTATATTATGACAGACCAGCTAGATCTACTGTCTCTATTATATTATGACAGACCAGCTAGATCTACTGTCTCTATTATATTATGACAGACCAGCTAGATCTACTGTCTCTATGTCTATTATATTATGACAGACCAGCTAGATCTACTGTCTCTATTATATTATGACAGACCAGCTAGATCTCCTGTCTCTATTATATTATGACAGACCAGCTAGATCTACTGTCTGTATTATATTATGACAGACCAGCTAGAT
Source organism: Oncorhynchus tshawytscha (assembly GCF_018296145.1). NCBI lineage: Eukaryota > Metazoa > Chordata > Actinopteri > Salmoniformes > Salmonidae > Oncorhynchus > Oncorhynchus tshawytscha. Next base: position 41,838 of record NW_024608705.1, on the reverse strand, counting down.
CTACTGTCTCTATTATATTATGACAGACCAGCTAGATCTACTGTCTCTATTATATTATGACAGACCAGCTAGATCTACTGTCTCTATTATATTATGACAGACCAGCTAGATCTATTGTCTCTATTATATTATGACAGACCAACTAGATCTACTGTCTGTATTATATTATGACAGACCAGCTAGATCTACTGTCTCTATTATATTATGACAGACCAGCTAGATCTACTGTCTCTATTATATTATGACAGACCAGCTAGATCTACTGTCTCTATTATATTATGACAGACCAGCTAGATCTACTGTCTCTATTATATTATGACAGACCAGCTAGATCTACTGTCTCTATTATATTATGACAGACCAGGGAGATCTACTGTCTCTAAAATGATATGACAGACCAGCTAGATCTACTGTCTCTATGTCTCTATTATATTATGACAGACCAGCTAGATCTACTGTCTCTATTATATTATGAGAGACCAGCCAGATCTCCTGTCTCTATTATATTATGACAGACCAGCTAGATCTACTGTCTCTATTATATTATGACAGACCAGCTAGATCTACTGTCTCTATTATATTATGACAGACCAGCTAGATCTACTGTCTCTAGTATATTATGACAGACCAGCTAGATCTACTGTCTCTATTATATTATGACAGACCAGCTAGATCTACTGTCTCTATTATATTATGACAGACCAGCTAGATCTCACTGTCTCTATTATATTATGACAGACCAGCTAGATCTACTGTCTCTATTATATTATGACAGACCAGCTAGATCTACTGTCTCTATTATATTATGACAGACCAGCTAGATCTACTGTCTCTATTATATTATGACAGACCAGCTAGATCTACTGTCTCTATTATATTATGACAGACCAGCTAGATCTACTGTCTCTATTATATTATGACAGACCAGCTAGATCTACTGTCTCTATTATATTATGACAGACCAGCTAGATCTACTGTCTCTATTATATTATGACAGACCAGCTAGATCTACTGTCTCTATTATATTATGACAGACCAGCTAGATCTACTGTCTCTATTATATTATGACAGACCAGCTAGATCTACTGTCTCTATTATATTATGACAGACCAGCTAGATCTACTGTCTCTATTATATTATGACAGACCAGCTAGATCTACTGTCTCTATTATATTATGACAGACCAGCTAGATCTACTGTCTCTATTATATTATGACAGACCAGCTAGATCTACTGTCTCTATTATATTATGACAGACCAGCTAGATCTACTGTCTCTATTATATTATGACAGACCAGCTAGATCTACTGTCTCTATTATATTATGACAGACCAGCTAGATCTACTGTCTCTATTATATTATGACAGACCAGCTAGATCTACTGTCTCTATTATATTATGACAGACCAGCTAGATCTACTGTCTCTATTATATTATGACAGACCAGCTAGATCTACTGTCTCTATTATATTATGACAGACCAGCTAGATCTACTGTCTCTCTATTATATTATGACAGACCAGCTAGATCTACTGTCTCTATTATATTATGACAGACCAGCTAGATCTACTGTCTCTATTATATTATGACAGACCAGCTAGATCTACTGTCTCTATTATATTATGACAGACCAGCTAGATCTACTGTCTCTATTATATTATGACAGACCAGCTAGATCTACTGTCTCTATTATATTATGACAGACCAGCTAGATCTACTGTCTCTATTATATTATGACAGACCAGCTAGATCTACTGTCTCTATTATATTATGACAGACCAGCTAGATCTACTGTCTCTATTATATTATGACAGACCAGCTAGATCTACTGTCTCTATTATATTATGACAGACCAGCTAGATCTACTGTCTCTATTATATTATGACAGACCAGCTAGATCTACTGTCTCTATTATATTATGACAGACCAGCTAGATCTACTGTCTCTATTATATTATGACAGACCAGCTAGATCTACTGTCTCTATTATATTATGACAGACCAGCTAGATCTACTGTCTCTCTATTATATTATGACAGACCAGCTAGATCTACTGTCTCTATTATATTATGACAGACCAGCTAGATCTACTGTCTCTATTATATTATGACAGACCAGCTAGATCTACTGTCTCTATTATATTATGACAGACCAGCTAGATCTACTGTCTCTATTATATTATGACAGACCAGCTAGATCTACTGTCTCTATTATATTATGACAGACCAGCTAGATCTACTGTCTCTATTATATTATGACAGACCAGCTAGATCTACTGTCTCTATTATAATATGACAAACCAGCTAGATCTACTGTCTCTATGTCTCTATTATATTATGACAGACCAGCTAGATCTACTGTCTCTATTATATTATGAGAGACCAGCCAGATCTCCTGTCTCTATTATATTATGACAGACCAGCTAGATCTACTGTCTCTATTATATTATGACAGACCAGCTAGATCTACTGTCTCTATTATATTATGACAGACCAGCTAGATCTACTGTCTCTATTATATTATGACAGACCAGCTAGATCTACTGTCTCTATTATATTATGACAGACCAGCTAGATCTACTGTCTCTATTATATTATGACAGACCAGCTAGATCTCACTGTCTCTATTATATTATGACAGACCAGCTAGATCTACTGTCTCTATTATATTATGACAGACCAGCTAGATCTACTGTCTCTATTATATTATGACAGACCAGCTAGATCTACTGTCTCTATTATATTATGACAGACCAGCTAGATCTACTGTCTCTATTATATTATGACAGACCAGCTAGATCTACTGTCTCTATTATATTATGACAGACCAGCTAGATCTACTGTCTCTATTATATTATGACAGACCAGCTAGATCTACTGTCTCTATTATATTATGACAGACCAGCTAGATCTACTGTCTCTATTATATTATGACAGACCAGCTAGATCTACTGTCTCTATTATATTATGACAGACCAGCTAGATCTACTGTCTCTATTATATTATGACAGACCAGCTAGATCTACTGTCTCTATTATATTATGACAGACCAGCTAGATCTACTGTCTCTATTATATTATGACAGACCAGCTAGATCTACTGTCTCTATTATATTATGACAGACCAGCTAGATCTACTGTCTCTATTATATTATGACAGACCAGCTAGATCTACTGTCTCTATTATATTATGACAGACCAGCTAGATCTACTGTCTCTATTATATTATGACAGACCAGCTAGATCTACTGTCTCTATTATATTATGACAGACCAGCTAGATCTACTGTCTCTATTATATTATGACAGACCAGCTAGATCTACTGTCTCTATTATATTATGACAGACCAGCTAGATCTACTGTCTCTATTATATTATGACAGACCAGCTAGATCTACTGTCTCTATTATATTATGACAGACCAGCTAGATCTACTGTCTCTATTATATTATGACAGACCAGCTAGATCTACTGTCTCTATTATATTATGACAGACCAGCTAGATCTACTGTCTCTATTATATTATGACAGACCAGCTAGATCTACTGTCTCTATTATATTATGACAGACCAGCTAGATCTACTGTCTCTATTATATTATGACAGACCAGCTAGATCTACTGTCTCTATTATATTATGACAGACCAGCTAGATCTACTGTCTCTATTATATTATGACAGACCAGCTAGATCTACTGTCTCTATTATATTATGACAGACCAGCTAGATCTACTGTCTCTATTATATTATGACAGACCAGCTAGATCTACTGTCTCTATTATATTATGACAGACCAGCTAGATCTACTGTCTCTATTATATTATGACAGACCAGCTAGATCTACTGTCTCTATTATATTATGACAGACCAGCTAGATCTACTGTCTCTATTATATTATGACAGACCAGCTAGATCTACTGTCTCTATTATATTATGACAGACCAGCTAGATCTACTGTCTCTATGTCTCTATTATATTATGACAGACCAGCTAGATCTACTGTCTCTATTATATTATGACAGACCAGCTAGATCTACTGTCTCTATTATATTATGACAGACCAGCTAGATCTACTGTCTCTATTATATTATGACAGACCAGCTAGATCTACTGTCTCTATTATATTATGACAGACCAGCTAGATCTACTGTCTCTATTATATTATGACAGACCAGCTAGATCTACTGTCTCTATTATATTATGACAGACCAGCTAGATCTACTGTCTCTATTATATTATGACAGACCAGCTAGATCTCACTGTCTCTATTATATTATGACAGACCAGCTAGATCTACTGTCTCTATTATATTATGACAGACCAGCTAGATCTACTGTCTCTATTATATTATGACAGACCAGCTAGATCTACTGTCTCTATTATATTATGACAGACCAGCTAGATCTACTGTCTCTATTATATTATGACAGACCAGCTAGATCTACTGTCTCTATTATATTATGACAGACCAGCTAGATCTACTGTCTCTATTATATTATGACAGACCAGCTAGATCTACTGTCTCTATTATATTATGACAGACCAGCTAGATCTACTGTCTCTATTATATTATGACAGACCAGCTAGATCTACTGTCTCTATTATATTATGACAGACCAGCTAGATCTACTGTCTCTATTATATTATGACAGACCAGCTAGATCTACTGTCTCTATTATATTATGACAGACCAGCTAGATCTACTGTCTCTATTATATTATGACAGACCAGCTAGATCTACTGTCTCTATTATATTATGACAGACCAGCTAGATCTACTGTCTCTATTATATTATGACAGACCAGCTAGATCTACTGTCTCTATTATATTATGACAGACCAGCTAGATCTACTGTCTCTATTATATTATGACAGACCAGCTAGATCTACTGTCTCTATTATATTATGACAGACCAGCTAGATCTACTGTCTCTATTATATTATGACAGACCAGCTAGATCTACTGTCTCTATTATATTATGACAGACCAGCTAGATCTACTGTCTCTATTATATTATGACAGACCAGCTAGATCTACTGTCTCTATTATATTATGACAGACCAGCTAGATCTACTGTCTCTATTATATTATGACAGACCAGCTAGATCTACTGTCTCTATTATATTATGACAGACCAGCTAGATCTACTGTCTCTATTATATTATGACAGACCAGCTAGATCTACTGTCTCTATTATATTATGACAGACCAGCTAGATCTACTGTCTCTATTATATTATGACAGACCAGCTAGATCTACTGTCTCTATTATATTATGACAGACCAGCTAGATCTACTGTCTCTATTATATTATGACAGACCAGCTAGATCTACTGTCTCTATTATATTATGACAGACCAGCTAGATCTACTGTCTCTATTATATTATGACAGACCAGCTAGATCTACTGTCTCTATTATATTATGACAGACCAGCTAGATCTACTGTCTCTATTATATTATGACAGACCAGCTAGATCTACTGTCTCTATTATATTATGACAGACCAGCTAGATCTACTGTCTCTATTATATTATGACAGACCAGCTAGATCTACTGTCTCTATTATATTATGACAGACCAGCTAGATCTACTGTCTCTATTATATTATGACAGACCAGCTAGATCTACTGTCTCTATTATATTATGACAGACCAGCTAGATCTACTGTCTCTATTATATTATGACAGACCAGCTAGATCTACTGTCTCTATTATATTATGACAGACCAGCTAGATCTACTGTCTCTATTATATTATGACAGACCAGCTAGATCTACTGTCTCTATTATATTATGACAGACCAGCTAGATCTACTGTCTCTATTATATTATGACAGACCAGCTAGATCTACTGTCTCTATTATAATATGACAGACCAGCTAGATCTACTGTCTCTATGTCTCTATTATATTATGACAGACCAGCTAGATCTACTGTCTCTATTATATTATGACAGACCAGCTAGATCTACTGTCTCTATTATATTATGACAGACCAGCTAGATCTACTGTCTCTATTATATTATGACAGACCAGCTAGATCTACTGTCTCTATTATATTATGACAGACCAGCTAGATCTACTGTCTCTATTATATTATGACAGACCAGCTAGATCTACTGTCTCTATTATATTATGACAGACCAGCTAGATCTACTGTCTCTATTATATTATGACAGACCAGCTAGATCTACATGTCTCTATTATATTATGACAGACCAGCTAGATCTACTGTCTCTATTATATTATGACAGACCAGCTAGATCTACTGTCTCTATTATATTATGACAGACCAGCTAGATCTACTGTCTCTATTATATTATGACAGACCAGCTAGATCTACTGTCTCTATTATATTATGACAGACCAGCTAGATCTACTGTCTCTATTATATTATGACAGACCAGCTAGATCTACTGTCTCTATTATATTATGACAGACCAGCTAGATCTACTGTCTCTATTATATTATGACAGACCAGCTAGATCTACTGTCTCTATTATATTATGACAGACCAGCTAGATCTACTGTCTCTATTATATTATGACAGACCAGCTAGATCTACTGTCTCTATTATATTATGACAGACCAGCTAGATCTACTGTCTCTATTATATTATGACAGACCAGCTAGATCTACTGTCTCTATTATATTATGACAGACCAGCTAGATCTACTGTCTCTATTATATTATGACAGACCAGCTAGATCTACTGTCTCTCTATTATATTATGACAGACCAGCTAGATCTACTGTCTCTATTATATTATGACAGACCAGCTAGATCTACTGTCTCTATTATATTATGACAGACCAGCTAGATCTACTGTCTCTATTATATTATGACAGACCAGCTAGATCTACTGTCTCTATTATATTATGACAGACCAGCTAGATCTACTGTCTCTATTATATTATGACAGACCAGCTAGATCTACTGTCTCTATTATATTATAACAGACCAGCTAGATATACTGTCTCTATTATATTATGACAGACCAGCTAGATCTACTGTCTCTATTATATTATGAGAGACCAGCTAGATCTACTGTCTCTATTATATTATGACAGACCAGCTAGATCTACTGCCTCTATTACATTATGACAGACCAGCTAGATCTACTGTCTCTATTATGTTATGACAGACCAGCTAGATATACTGTCTCTATTATATTATGACAGACCAGCTAGTTCTACTGTCTCTATTTTATTATGACAGACCAGCTAGATCTACTGTCTCTATGTCTCTAGTATATTATGACAGACCAGCTAGATATACTGTCTCTATTATATTATGAGAGACCAGCCAGATCTCCTGTCTCTATTATATTATGACAGACCAGCTAGATCTACTGTCTCTATTATATTATGACAGACCAGCTAGATCTACTGTCTCTATTATATTATGACAGACCAGCTAGATCTACTGTCTCTATTATATTATGACAGACCAGCTAGATCTACTGTCTCTATTATATTATGACAGACCAGCTAGATCTACTGTCTCTATTATATTATGACAGACCAGCTAGATCTCACTGTCTCTATTATATTATGACAGACCAGCTAGATCTACTGTCTCTATTATATTATGACAGACCAGCTAGATCTACTGTCTCTATTATATTATGACAGACCAGCTAGATCTACTGTCTCTATTATATTATGACAGACCAGCTAGATCTACTGTCTCTATTATATTATGACAGACCAGCTAGATCTACTGTCTCTATTATATTATGACAGACCAGCTAGATCTACTGTCTCTATTATATTATGACAGACCAGCTAGATCTACTGTCTCTATTATATTATGACAGACCAGCTAGATCTACTGTCTCTATTATATTATGACAGACCAGCTAGATCTACTGTCTCTATTATATTATGACAGACCAGCTAGATCTACTGTCTCTATTATATTATGACAGACCAGCTAGATCTACTGTCTCTATTATATTATGACAGACCAGCTAGATCTACTGTCTCTATTATATTATGACAGACCAGCTAGATCTACTGTCTCTATTATATTATGACAGACCAGCTAGATCTACTGTCTCTATGTCTATTATATTATGACAGACCAGCTAGATCTACTGTCTCTATTATATTATGACAGACCAGCTAGATCTACTGTCTCTATTATATTATGACAGACCAGCTAGATCTACTGTCTCTATTATATTATGACAGACCAGCTAGATCTACTGTCTCTATTATATTATGACAGACCAGCTAGATCTACTGTCTCTATTATATTATGACAGACCAGCTAGATCTACTGTCTCTATTATATTATGACAGACCAGCTAGATCTACTGTCTCTATTATATTATGACAGACCAGCTAGATCTACTGTCTCTATTATATTATGACAGACCAGCTAGATCTACTGTCTCTATTATATTATGACAGACCAGCTAGATCTACTGTCTCTATTATATTATGACAGACCAGCTAGATCTACTGTCTCTATTATATTATGACAGACCAGCTAGATCTACTGTCTCTATTATATTATGACAGACCAGCTAGATCTACTGTCTCTATTATATTATGACAGACCAGCTAGATCTACTGTCTCTATTATATTATGACAGACCAGCTAGATCTACTGTCTCTATTATATTATGACAGACCAGCTAGATCTACTGTCTCTATTATATTATGACAGACCAGCTAGATCTACTGTCTCTATTATATTATGACAGACCAGCTAGATCTACTGTCTCTATTATATTATGACAGACCAGCTAGATCTACTGTCTCTATTATATTATGACAGACCAGCTAGATCTACTGTCTCTATTATATTATGACAGACCAGCTAGATCTACTGTCTCTATTATATTATGACAGACCAGCTAGATCTACTGTCTCTATTATATTATGACAGACCAGCTAGATCTACTGTCTCTATTATATTATGACAGACCAGCTAGATCTACTGTCTCTATTATATTATGACAGACCAGCTAGATCTACTGTCTCTATTATATTATGACAGACCAGCTAGATCTACTGTCTCTATTATATTATGACAGACCAGCTAGATCTACTGTCTCTATTATATTATGACAGACCAGCTAGATCTACTGTCTCTATTATATTATGACAGACCAGCTAGATCTACTGTCTCTATTATATTATGACAGACCAGCTAGATCTACTGTCTCTATTATATTATGACAGACCAGCTAGATCTACTGTCTCTATTATATTATGACAGACCAGCTAGATCTACTGTCTCTATTATATTATGACAGACCAGCTAGATCTACTGTCTCTATTATATTATGACAGACCAGCTAGATCTACTGTCTCTATTATATTATGACAGACCAGCTAGATCTACTGTCTCTATTATATTATGACAGACCAGCTAGATCTACTGTCTCTATTATATTATGACAGACCAGCTAGATCTACTGTCTCTATTATATTATGACAGACCAGCTAGATCTACTGTCTCTATTATATTATGACAGACCAGCTAGATCTACTGTCTCTATTATATTATGACAGACCAGCTAGATCTACTGTCTCTATTATATTATGACAGACCAGCTAGATCTACTGTCTCTATTATATTATGACAGACCAGCTAGATCTACTGTCTCTATTATATTATGACAGACCAGCTAGATCTACTGTCTCTATTATATTATGACAGACCAGCTAGATCTACTGTCTCTATTATATTATGACAGACCAGCTAGATCTACTGTCTCTATTATATTATGACAGACCAGCTAGATCTACTGTCTCTATTATATTATGACAGACCAGCTAGATCTACTGTCTCTATTATATTATGACAGACCAGCTAGATCTACTGTCTCTATTATATTATGACAGACCAGCTAGATCTACTGTCTCTATTATATTATGACAGACCAGCTAGATCTACTGTCTCTATTATATTATGACAGACCAGCTAGATCTACTGTCTCTATTATATTATGACAGACCAGCTAGATCTACTGTCTCTATTATATTATGACAGACCAGCTAGATCTACTGTCTCTATTATATTATGACAGACCAGCTAGATCTACTGTCTCTATTATATTATGACAGACCAGCTAGATCTACTGTCTCTATTATATTATGACAGACCAGCTAGATCTACTGTCTCTATTATATTATGACAGACCAGCTAGATCTACTGTCTCTATTATATTATGACAGACCAGCTAGATCTACTGTCTCTATTATATTATGACAGACCAGCTAGATCTACTGTCTCTATTATATTATGACAGACCAGCTAGATCTACTGTCTCTATTATATTATGACAGACCAGCTAGATCTACTGTCTCTATTATATTATGACAGACCAGCTAGATCTACTGTCTCTATTATATTATGACAGACCAGCTAGATCTACTGTCTCTATTATATTATGACAGACCAGCTAGATCTACTGTCTCTATTATATTATGACAGACCAGCTAGATCTACTGTCTCTATTATATTATGACAGACCAGCTAGATCTACTGTCTCTATTATATTATGACAGACCAGCTAGATCTACTGTCTCTATTATATTATGACAGACCAGCTAGATCTACTGTCTCTATTATATTATGACAGACCAGCTAGATCTACTGTCTCTATTATATTATGACAGACCAGCTAGATCTACTGTCTCTATTATATTATGACAGACCAGCTAGATCTACTGTCTCTATTATATTATGACAGACCAGCTAGATCTACTGTCTCTATTATATTATGACAGACCAGCTAGATCTACTGTCTCTATTATATTATGACAGACCAGCTAGATCTACTGTCTCTATTATATTATGACAGACCAGCTAGATCTACTGTCTCTATTATATTATGACAGACCAGCTAGATCTACTGTCTCTATTATATTATGACAGACCAGCTAGATCTACTGTCTCTATTATATTATGACAGACCAGCTAGATCTACTGTCTCTATTATATTATGACAGACCAGCTAGATCTACTGTCTCTATTATATTATGACAGACCAGCTAGATCTACTGTCTCTATTATATTATGACAGACCAGCTAGATCTACTGTCTCTATTATATTATGACAGACCAGCTAGATCTACTGTCTCTATTATATTATGACAGACCAGCTAGATCTACTGTCTCTATTATATTATGACAGACCAGCTAGATCTACTGTCTCTATTATATTATGACAGACCAGCTAGATCTACTGTCTCTATTATATTATGACAGACCAGCTAGATCTACTGTCTCTATTATATTATGACAGACCAGCTAGATCTACTGTCTCTATTATATTATGACAGACCAGCTAGATCTACTGTCTCTATTATATTATGACAGACCAGCTAGATCTACTGTCTCTATTATATTATGACAGACCAGCTAGATCTACTGTCTCTATTATATTATGACAGACCAGCTAGATCTACTGTCTCTATTATATTATGACAGACCAGCTAGATCTACTGTCTCTATTATATTATGACAGACCAGCTAGATCTACTGTCTCTATTATATTATGACAGACCAGCTAGATCTACTGTCTCTATTATATTATGACAGACCAGCTAGATCTACTGTCTCTATTATATTATGACAGACCAGCTAGATCTACTGTCTCTATTATATTATGACAGACCAGCTAGATCTACTGTCTCTATTATATTATGACAGACCAGCTAGATCTACTGTCTCTATTATATTATGACAGACCAGCTAGATCTACTGTCTCTATTATATTATGACAGACCAGCTAGATCTACTGTCTCTATTATATTATGACAGACCAGCTAGATCTACTGTCTCTATTATATTATGACAGACCAGCTAGATCTACTGTCTCTATTATATTATGACAGACCAGCTAGATCTACTGTCTCTATTATATTATGACAGACCAGCTAGATCTACTGTCTCTATTATATTATGACAGACCAGCTAGATCTACTGTCTCTATTATATTATGACAGACCAGCTAGATCTACTGTCTCTATTATATTATGACAGACCAGCTAGATCTACTGTCTCTATTATATTATGACAGACCAGCTAGATCTACTGTCTCTATTATATTATGACAGACCAGCTAGATCTACTGTCTCTATTATATTATGACAGACCAGCTAGATCTACTGTCTCTATTATATTATGACAGACCAGCTAGATCTACTGTCTCTATTATATTATGACAGACCAGCTAGATCTACTGTCTCTATTATATTATGACAGACCAGCTAGATCTACTGTCTCTATTATATTATGACAGACCAGCTAGATCTACTGTCTCTATTATATTATGACAGACCAGCTAGATCTACTGTCTCTATTATATTATGACAGACCAGCTAGATCTACTGTCTCTATTATATTATGACAGACCAGCTAGATCTACTGTCTCTATTATATTATGACAGACCAGCTAGATCTACTGTCTCTATTATATTATGACAGACCAGCTAGATCTACTGTCTCTATTATATTATGACAGACCAGCTAGATCTACTGTCTCTATTATATTATGACAGACCAGCTAGATCTACTGTCTCTATTATATTATGACAGACCAGCTAGATCTACTGTCTCTATTATATTATGACAGACCAGCTAGATCTACTGTCTCTATTATATTATGACAGACCAGCTAGATCTACTGTCTCTATTATATTATGACAGACCAGCTAGATCTACTGTCTCTATTATATTATGACAGACCAGCTAGATCTACTGTCTCTATTATATTATGACAGACCAGCTAGATCTACTGTCTCTATTATATTATGACAGACCAGCTAGATCTACTGTCTCTATTATATTATGACAGACCAGCTAGATCTACTGTCTCTATTATATTATGACAGACCAGCTAGATCTACTGTCTCTATTATATTATGACAGACCAGCTAGATCTACTGTCTCTATTATATTATGACAGACCAGCTAGATCTACTGTCTCTATTATATTATGACAGACCAGCTAGATCTACTGTCTCTATTATATTATGACAGACCAGCTAGATCTACTGTCTCTATTATATTATGACAGACCAGCTAGATCTACTGTCTCTATTATATTATGACAGACCAGCTAGATCTACTGTCTCTATTATATTATGACAGACCAGCTAGATCTACTGTCTCTATTATATTATGACAGACCAGCTAGATCTACTGTCTCTATTATATTATGACAGACCAGCTAGATCTACTGTCTCTATTATATTATGACAGACCAGCTAGATCTACTGTCTCTATTATATTATGACAGACCAGCTAGATCTACTGTCTCTATTATATTATGACAGACCAGCTAGATCTACTGTCTCTATTATATTATGACAGACCAGCTAGATCTACTGTCTCTATTATATTATGACAGACCAGCTAGATCTACTGTCTCTATTATATTATGACAGACCAGCTAGATCTACTGTCTCTATTATATTATGACAGACCAGCTAGATCTACTGTCTCTATTATATTATGACAGACCAGCTAGATCTACTGTCTCTATTATATTATGACAGACCAGCTAGATCTACTGTCTCTATTATATTATGACAGACCAGCTAGATCTACTGTCTCTATTATATTATGACAGACCAGCTAGATCTACTGTCTCTATTATATTATGACAGACCAGCTAGATCTACTGTCTCTATTATATTATGACAGACCAGCTAGATCTACTGTCTCTATTATATTATGACAGACCAGCTAGATCTACTGTCTCTATTATATTATGACAGACCAGCTAGATCTACTGTCTCTATTATATTATGACAGACCAGCTAGATCTACTGTCTCTATTATATTATGACAGACCAGCTAGATCTACTGTCTCTATTATATTATGACAGACCAGCTAGATCTACTGTCTCTATTATATTATGACAGACCAGCTAGATCTACTGTCTCTATTATATTATGACAGACCAGCTAGATCTACTGTCTCTATTATATTATGACAGACCAGCTAGATCTACTGTCTCTATTATATTATGACAGACCAGCTAGATCTACTGTCTCTATTATATTATGACAGACCAGCTAGATCTACTGTCTCTATTATATTATGACAGACCAGCTAGATCTACTGTCTCTATTATATTATGACAGACCAGCTAGATCTACTGTCTCTATTATATTATGACAGACCAGCTAGATCTACTGTCTCTATTATATTATGACAGACCAGCTAGATCTACTGTCTCTATTATATTATGACAGACCAGCTAGATCTACTGTCTCTATTATATTATGACAGACCAGCTAGATCTACTGTCTCTATTATATTATGACAGACCAGCTAGATCTACTGTCTCTATTATATTATGACAGACCAGCTAGATCTACTGTCTCTATTATATTATGACAGACCAGCTAGATCTACTGTCTCTATTATATTATGACAGACCAGCTAGATCTACTGTCTCTATTATATTATGACAGACCAGCTAGATCTACTGTCTCTATTATATTATGACAGACCAGCTAGATCTACTGTCTCTATTATATTATGACAGACCAGCTAGATCTACTGTCTCTATTATATTATGACAGACCAGCTAGATCTACTGTCTCTATTATATTATGACAGACCAGCTAGATCTACTGTCTCTATTATATTATGACAGACCAGCTAGATCTACTGTCTCTATTATATTATGACAGACCAGCTAGATCTACTGTCTCTATTATATTATGACAGACCAGCTAGATCTACTGTCTCTATTATATTATGACAGACCAGCTAGATCTACTGTCTCTATTATATTATGACAGACCAGCTAGATCTACTGTCTCTATGTCTCTATTATATTATGACAGACCAGCTAGATCTACTGTCTCTATTATATTATGAGAAACCAACCAGATCTCCTGTCTCTATTATATTATGACAGACCAGCTAGATCTACTGTCTCTATTATATTATGACAGACCAGCTAGATCTACTGTCTCTATTATATTATGACAGACCAGCTAGATCTACTGTCTCTATTATATTATGACAGACCAGCTAGATCTACTGTCTCTATTATATTATGACAGACCAGCTAGATCTACTGTCTCTATTATATTATGACAGACCAGCTAGATCTACTGTCTCTATTATATTATGACAGACCAGCTAGATCTACTGTCTCTATTATATTATGACAGACCAGCTAGATCTACTGTCTCTATTATATTATGACAGACCAGCTAGATCTACTGTCTCTATTATATTATGACAGACCAGCTAGATCTACTGTCTCTATTATATTATGACAGACCAGCTAGATCTACTGTCTCTATTATATTATGACAGACCAGCTAGATCTACTGTCTCTATTATATTATGACAGACCAGCTAGATCTACTGTCTCTATTATATTATGACAGACCAGCTAGATCTACTGTCTCTATTATATTATGACAGACCAGCTAGATCTACTGTCTCTATTATATTATGACAGACCAGCTAGATCTACTGTCTCTATTATATTATGACAGACCAGCTAGATCTACTGTCTCTATTATATTATGACAGACCAGCTAGATCTACTGTCTCTATTATATTATGACAGACCAGCTAGATCTACTGTCTCTATTATATTATGACAGACCAGCTAGATCTACTGTCTCTATGTCTATTATATTATGACAGACCAGCTAGATCTACTGTCTCTATTATATTATGACAGACCAGCTAGATCTACTGTCTCTATTATATTATGACAGACCAGCTAGATCTACTGTCTCTATTATATTATGACAGACCAGCTAGATCTACTGTCTCTATTATATTATGACAGACCAGCTAGATCTACTGTCTCTATTATATTATGACAGACCAGCTAGATCTACTGTCTCTATTATATTATGACAGACCAGCTAGATCTACTGTCTCTATTATATTATGACAGACCAGCTAGATCTACTGTCTCTATTATATTATGACAGACCAGCTAGATCTACTGTCTCTATTATATTATGACAGACCAGCTAGATCTACTGTCTCTATTATATTATGACAGACCAGCTAGATCTACTGTCTCTATTATATTATGACAGACCAGCTAGATCTACTGTCTCTATGTCTCTATTATATTATGACAGACCAGCTAGATCTACTGTCTCTATTATATTATGACAGACCAGCTAGATCTACTGTCTCTATTATATTATGACAGACCAGCTAGATCTACTGTCTCTATTATACTATGACAGACCAGCTAGATCTACTGTCTCTATTATATTATGACAGACCAGCTAGATCTACTGTCTCTATTATATTATGACAGACCAGCTAGATCTACTGTCTCTATTATATTATGACAGACCAGCTAGATCTACTGTCTCTATTATATTATGACAGACCAGCTAGATCTACTGTCTCTATTATATTATGACAGACCAGCTAGATCTACTGTCTCTATTATATTATGACAGACCAGCTAGATCTACTGTCTCTATTATATTATGACAGACCAGCTAGATCTACTGTCTCTATTATATTATGACAGACCAGCTAGATCTACTGTCTCTATTATATTATGACAGACCAGCTAGATCTCACTGTCTCTATTATATTATGACAGACCAGCTAGATCTACTGTCTCTATTATATTATGACAGACCAGCTAGATCTACTGTCTCTATTATATTATGACAGACCAGCTAGATCTACTGTCTCTATTATATTATGACAGACCAGCTAGATCTACTGTCTCTATTATATTATGACAGACCAGCTAGATCTACTGTCTCTATTCATATTATGACAGACCAGCTAGATCTACTGTCTCTATTATATTATGACAGACCAGCTAGATCTACTGTCTCTATTATATTATGACAGACCAGCTAGATCTACTGTCTCTATTATATTTATGACAGACCAGCTAGATCTACTGTCTCTATTATATTATGACAGACCAGCTAGATCTACTGTCTCTATTATATTATGACAGACCAGCTAGATCTACTGTCTCTATTATATTATGACAGACCAGCTAGATCTACTGTCTCTATTATATTATGACAGACCAGCTAGATCTACTGTCTCTATTATATTTATGACAGACCAGCTAGATCTACTGTCTCTATTATATTATGACAGACCAGCTAGATCTACTGTCTCTATTATATTATGACAGACCAGCTAGATCTACTGTCTCTATTATATTATGACAGACCAGCTAGATCTACTGTCTCTATTATATTATGACAGACCAGCTAGATCTACTGTCTCTATTATATTATGACAGACCAGCTAGATCTACTGTCTCTATTATATTATGACAGACCAGCTAGATCTACTGTCTCTATTATATTATGACAGACCAGCTAGATCTACTGTCTCTATTATATTATGACAGACCAGCTAGATCTACTGTCTCTATTATATTATGACAGACCAGCTAGATCTACTGTCTCTATTATATTATGACAGACCAGCTAGATCTACTGTCTCTATTATATTATGACAGACCAGCTAGATCTACTGTCTCTATTATATTATGACAGACCAGCTAGATCTACTGTCTCTATTATATTATGACAGACCAGCTAGATCTACTGTCTCTATTATATTATGACAGACCAGCTAGATCTACTGTCTCTATTATATTATGACAGACCAGCTAGATCTACTGTCTCTATTATATTATGACAGACCAGCTAGATCTACTGTCTCTATTATATTATGACAGACCAGCTAGATCTACTGTCTCTATTATATTATGACAGACCAGCTAGATCTACTGTCTCTATTATATTATGACAGACCAGCTAGATCTACTGTCTCTATTATATTATGACAGACCAGCTAGATCTACTGTCTCTATTATATTATGACAGACCAGCTAGATCTACTGTCTCTATTATATTATGACAGACCAGCTAGATCTACTGTCTCTATTATATTATGACAGACCAGCTAGATCTACTGTCTCTATTATATTATGACAGACCAGCTAGATCTACTGTCTCTATTATATTATGACAGACCAGCTAGATCTACTGTCTCTATTATATTATGACAGACCAGCTAGATCTACTGTCTCTATTATATTATGACAGACCAGCTAGATCTACTGTCTCTATTATATTATGACAGACCAGCTAGATCTACTGTCTCTATTATATTATGACAGACCAGCTAGATCTACTGTCTCTAGTTTTTATATTATGACAGACCAGCTAGATCTACTGTCTCTATTATATTATGACAGACCAGCTAGATCTACTGTCTCTATTATATTATGACAGACCAGCTAGATCTACTGTCTCTATTATATTATGACAGACCAGCTAGATCTACTGTCTCTATTATATTATGACAGACCAGCTAGATCTACTGTCTCTATTATATTATGACAGACCAGCTAGATCTACTGTCTCTATTATATTATGACAGACCAGCTAGATCTACTGTCTCTATTATATTATGACAGACCAGCTAGATCTACTGTCTCTATTATATTATGACAGACCAGCTAGATCTACTGTCTCTATTATATTATGACAGACCAGCTAGATCTACTGTCTCTATTATATTATGACAGACCAGCTAGATCTACTGTCTCTATTATATTATGACAGACCAGCTAGATCTACTGTCTCTATTATATTATGACAGACCAGCTAGATCTACTGTCTCTATTATATTATGACAGACCAGCTAGATCTACTGTCTCTATTATATTATGACAGACCAGCTAGATCTACTGTCTCTATTATATTATGACAGACCAGCTAGATCTACTGTCTCTATTATATTATGACAGACCAGCTAGATCTACTGTCTCTATTATATTATGACAGACCAGCTAGATCTACTGTCTCTATTATATTATGACAGACCAGCTAGATCTACTGTCTCTATTATATTATGACAGACCAGCTAGATCTACTGTCTCTATTATATTATGACAGACCAGCTAGATCTACTGTCTCTATTATATTATGACAGACCAGCTAGATCTACTGTCTCTATTATATTATGACAGACCAGCTAGATCTACTGTCTCTATTATATTATGACAGACCAGCTAGATCTACTGTCTCTATTATATTATGACAGACCAGCTAGATCTACTGTCTCTATTATATTATGACAGACCAGCTAGATCTACTGTCTCTATTATATTATGACAGACCAGCTAGATCTACTGTCTCTATTATATTATGACAGACCAGCTAGATCTACTGTCTCTATTATATTATGACAGACCAGCTAGATCTACTGTCTCTATTATATTATGACAGACCAGCTAGATCTACTGTCTCTATTATATTATGACAGACCAGCTAGATCTACTGTCTCTATTATATTATGACAGACCAGCTAGATCTACTGTCTCTATTATATTATGACAGACCAGCTAGATCTACTGTCTCTATTATATTATGACAGACCAGCTAGATCTACTGTCTCTATTATATTATGACAGACCAGCTAGATCTACTGTCTCTATTATATTATGACAGACCAGCTAGATCTACTGTCTCTATTATATTATGACAGACCAGCTAGATCTACTGTCTCTATTATATTATGACAGACCAGCTAGATCTACTGTCTCTATTATATTATGACAGACCAGCTAGATCTACTGTCTCTATTATATTATGACAGACCAGCTAGATCTACTGTCTCTATTATATTATGACAGACCAGCTAGATCTACTGTCTCTATTATATTATGACAGACCAGCTAGATCTACTGTCTCTATTATATTATGACAGACCAGCTAGATCTACTGTCTCTATTATATTATGACAGACCAGCTAGATCTACTGTCTCTATTATATTATGACAGACCAGCTAGATCTACTGTCTCTATTATATTATGACAGACCAGCTAGATCTACTGTCTCTATTATATTATGACAGACCAGCTAGATCTACTGTCTCTATTATATTATGACAGACCAGCTAGATCTACTGTCTCTATTATATTATGACAGACCAGCTAGATCTACTGTCTCTATTATATTATGACAGACCAGCTAGATCTACTGTCTCTATTATATTATGACAGACCAGCTAGATCTACTGTCTCTATTATATTATGACAGACCAGCTAGATCTACTGTCTCTATTATATTATGACAGACCAGCTAGATCTACTGTCTCTATTATATTATGACAGACCAGCTAGATCTACTGTCTCTATTATATTATGACAGACCAGCTAGATCTACTGTCTCTATTATATTATGACAGACCAGCTAGATCTACTGTCTCTATTATATTATGACAGACCAGCTAGATCTACTGTCTCTATTATATTATGACAGACCAGCTAGATCTACTGTCTCTATTATATTATGACAGACCAGCTAGATCTACTGTCTCTATTATATTATGACAGACCAGCTAGATCTACTGTCTCTATTATATTATGACAGACCAGCTAGATCTACTGTCTCTATTATATTATGACAGACCAGCTAGATCTACTGTCTCTATTATATTATGACAGACCAGCTAGATCTACTGTCTCTATTATATTATGACAGACCAGCTAGATCTACTGTCTCTATTATAGTATGACAGACCAGCTAGATCTACTGTCTCTATTATATTATGACAGACCAGCTAGATCTACTGTCTCTATTATATTATGACAGACCAGCTAGATCTACTGTCTCTATTATATTATGACAGACCAGCTAGATCTACTGTCTCTATTATATTATGACAGACCAGCTAGATCTACTGTCTCTATTATATTATGACAGACCAGCTAGATCTACTGTCTCTATTATATTATGACAGACCAGCTAGATCTACTGTCTCTATTATATTATGACAGACCAGCTAGATCTACTGTCTCTATTATATTATGACAGACCAGCTAGATCTACTGTCTCTATTATATTATGACAGACCAGCTAGATCTACTGTCTCTATTATATTATGACAGACCAGCTAGATCTACTGTCTCTATTATATTATGACAGACCAGCTAGATCTACTGTCTCTATTATATTATGACAGACCAGCTAGATCTACTGTCTCTATTATATTATGACAGACCAGCTAGATCTACTGTCTCTATTATATTATGACAGACCAGCTAGATCTACTGTCTCTATTATATTATGACAGACCAGCTAGATCTACTGTCTCTATTATATTATGACAGACCAGCTAGATCTACTGTCTCTATTATATTATGACAGACCAGCTAGATCTACTGTCTCTATTATATTATGACAGACCAGCTAGATCTACTGTCTCTATTATATTATGACAGACCAGCTAGATCTACTGTCTCTATTATATTATGACAGACCAGCTAGATCTACTGTCTCTATTATATTATGACAGACCAGCTAGATCTACTGTCTCTATTATATTATGACAGACCAGCTAGATCTACTGTCTCTATTATATTATGACAGACCAGCTAGATCTACTGTCTCTATTATATTATGACAGACCAGCTAGATCTACTGTCTCTATTATATTATGACAGACCAGCTAGATCTACTGTCTCTATTATATTATGACAGACCAGCTAGATCTACTGTCTCTATTATATTATGACAGACCAGCTAGATCTACTGTCTCTATTATATTATGACAGACCAGCTAGATCTACTGTCTCTATTATATTATGACAGACCAGCTAGATCTACTGTCTCTATTATATTATGACAGACCAGCTAGATCTACTGTCTCTATTATATTATGACAGACCAGCTAGATCTACTGTCTCTATTATATTATGACAGACCAGCTAGATCTACTGTCTCTATTATATTATGACAGACCAGCTAGATCTACTGTCTCTATTATATTATGACAGACCAGCTAGATCTACTGTCTCTATTATATTATGACAGACCAGCTAGATCTACTGTCTCTATTATATTATGACAGACCAGCTAGATCTACTGTCTCTATTATATTATGACAGACCAGCTAGATCTACTGTCTCTATTATATTATGACAGACCAGCTAGATCTACTGTCTCTATTATATTATGACAGACCAGCTAGATCTACTGTCTCTATTATATTATGACAGACCAGCTAGATCTACTGTCTCTATTATATTATGACAGACCAGCTAGATCTACTGTCTCTATTATATTATGACAGACCAGCTAGATCTACTGTCTCTATTATATTATGACAGACCAGCTAGATCTACTGTCTCTATTATATTATGACAGACCAGCTAGATCTACTGTCTCTATTATATTATGACAGACCAGCTAGATCTACTGTCTCTATTATATTATGACAGACCAGCTAGATCTACTGTCTCTATTATATTATGACAGACCAGCTAGATCTACTGTCTCTATTATATTATGACAGACCAGCTAGATCTACTGTCTCTATTATATTATGACAGACCAGCTAGATCTACTGTCTCTATTATATTATGACAGACCAGCTAGATCTACTGTCTCTATTATATTATGACAGACCAGCTAGATCTACTGTCTCTATTATATTATGACAGACCAGCTAGATCTACTGTCTCTATTATATTATGACAGACCAGCTAGATCTACTGTCTCTATTATATTATGACAGACCAGCTAGATCTACTGTCTCTATTATATTATGACAGACCAGCTAGATCTACTGTCTCTATTATATTATGACAGACCAGCTAGATCTACTGTCTCTATTATATTATGACAGACCAGCTAGATCTACTGTCTCTATTATATTATGACAGACCAGCTAGATCTACTGTCTCTATTATATTATGACAGACCAGCTAGATCTACTGTCTCTATTATATTATGACAGACCAGCTAGATCTACTGTCTCTATTATATTATGACAGACCAGCTAGATCTACTGTCTCTATTATATTATGACAGACCAGCTAGATCTACTGTCTCTATTATATTATGACAGACCAGCTAGATCTACTGTCTCTATTATATTATGACAGACCAGCTAGATCTACTGTCTCTATTATATTATGACAGACCAGCTAGATCTACTGTCTCTATTATATTATGACAGACCAGCTAGATCTACTGTCTCTATTATATTATGACAGACCAGCTAGATCTACTGTCTCTATTATATTATGACAGACCAGCTAGATCTACTGTCTCTATTATATTATGACAGACCAGCTAGATCTACTGTCATGTCTCTATTATATTATGACAGACCAGCTAGATCTACTGTCTCTATTATATTATGACAGACCAGCTAGATCTACTGTCTCTATTATATTATGACAGACCAGCTAGATCTACTGTCTCTATTATATTATGACAGACCAGCTAGATCTACTGTCTCTATTATATTATGACAGACCAGCTAGATCTACTGTCTCTATTATATTATGACAGACCAGCTAGATCTACTGTCTCTATTATATTATGACAGACCAGCTAGATCTACTGTCTCTATTATATTATGACAGACCAGCTAGATCTACTGTCTCTATTATATTATGACAGACCAGCTAGATCTACTGTCTCTATTATATTATGACAGACCAGCTAGATCTACTGTCTCTATTATATTATGACAGACCAGCTAGATCTACTGTCTCTATTATATTATGACAGACCAGCTAGATCTACTGTCTCTATTATATTATGACAGACCAGCTAGATCTACTGTCTCTATTATATTATGACAGACCAGCTAGATCTACTGTCTCTATTATATTATGACAGACCAGCTAGATCTACTGTCTCTATTATATTATGACAGACCAGCTAGATCTACTGTCTCTATTATATTATGACAGACCAGCTAGATCTACTGTCTCTATTATATTATGACAGACCAGCTAGATCTACTGTCTCTATTATATTATGACAGACCAGCTAGATCTACTGTCTCTATTATATTATGACAGACCAGCTAGATCTACTGTCTCTATTATATTATGACAGACCAGCTAGATCTACTGTCTCTATTATATTATGACAGACCAGCTAGATCTACTGTCTCTATTATATTATGACAGACCAGCTAGATCTACTGTCTCTATTATATTATGACAGACCAGCTAGATCTACTGTCTCTATTATATTATGACAGACCAGCTAGATCTACTGTCTCTATTATATTATGACAGACCAGCTAGATCTACTGTCTCTATTATATTATGACAGACCAGCTAGATCTACTGTCTCTATTATATTATGACAGACCAGCTAGATCTACTGTCTCTATTATATTATGACAGACCAGCTAGATCTACTGTCTCTATTATATTATGACAGACCAGCTAGATCTACTGTCTCTATTATATTATGACAGACCAGCTAGATCTACTGTCTCTATTATATTATGACAGACCAGCTAGATCTACTGTCTCTATTATATTATGACAGACCAGCTAGATCTACTGTCTCTAGTTTATATTATGACAGACCAGCTAGATCTACTGTCTCTATTATATTATGACAGACCAGCTAGATCTACTGTCTCTATTATATTATGACAGACCAGCTAGATCTACTGTCTCTAGTATATTATGACAGACCAGCTAGATCTACTGTCTCTATTATATTATGACAGACCAGCTAGATCTACTGTCTCTATTATATTATGACAGACCAGCTAGATCTACATGTCTCTATTATATTATGACAGACCAGCTAGATCTACTGTCTCTATTATATTATGACAGACCAGCTAGATCTACTGTCTCTATTATATTATGACAGACCAGCTAGATCTACTGTCTCTATTATATTATGACAGACCAGCTAGATCTACTGTCTCTATTATATTATGACAGACCAGCTAGATCTACTGTCTCTATTATATTATGACAGACCAGCTAGATCTACTGTCTCTATTATATTATGACAGACCAGCTAGATCTACATGTCTCTATTATATTATGACAGACCAGCTAGATCTACTGTCTCTATTATATTATGACAGACCAGCTAGATCTACTGTCTCTATTATATTATGACAGACCAGCTAGATCTACTGTCTCTATTATATTATGACAGACCAGCTAGATCTACTGTCTCTATTATATTATGACAGACCAGCTAGATCTACTGTCTCTATTATATTATGACAGACCAGCTAGATCTACTGTCTCTATTATATTATGACAGACCAGCTAGATCTACTGTCTCTATTATATTATGACAGACCAGCTAGATCTACTGTCTCTATTATATTATGACAGACCAGCTAGATCTACTGTCTCTATTATATTATGACAGACCAGCTAGATCTACTGTCTCTATTATATTATGACAGACCAGCTAGATCTACTGTCTCTATTATATTATGACAGACCAGCTAGATCTACTGTCTCTATTATATTATGACAGACCAGCTAGATCTACTGTCTCTATTATATTTATGACAGACCAGCTAGATCTACTGTCTCTATTATATTATGACAGACCAGCTAGATCTACTGTCTCTATTATATTATGACAGACCAGCTAGATCTACTGTCTCTATTATATTATGACAGACCAGCTAGATCTACTGTCTCTATTATATTATGACAGACCAGCTAGATCTACTGTCTCTATTATATTATGACAGACCAGCTAGATCTACTGTCTCTATTATATTATGACAGACCAGCTAGATCTACTGTCTCTATTATATTATGACAGACCAGCTAGATCTACTGTCTCTATTATATTATGACAGACCAGCTAGATCTACTGTCTCTATTATATTATGACAGACCAGCTAGATCTACTGTCTCTATTATATTATGACAGACCAGCTAGATCTACTGTCTCTATTATATTATGACAGACCAGCTAGATCTACTGTCTCTATTATATTATGACAGACCAGCTAGATCTACTGTCTCTATTATATTATGACAGACCAGCTAGATCTACTGTCTCTATTATATTATGACAGACCAGCTAGATCTACTGTCTCTATTATATTATGACAGACCAGCTAGATCTACTGTCTCTATTATATTATGACAGACCAGCTAGATCTACTGTCTCTATTATATTATGACAGACCAGCTAGATCTACTGTCTCTATTATATTATGACAGACCAGCTAGATCTACTGTCTCTATTATATTATGACAGACCAGCTAGATCTACTGTCTCTATTATATTATGACAGACCAGCTAGATCTACTGTCTCTATTATATTATGACAGACCAGCTAGATCTACTGTCTCTATTATATTATGACAGACCAGCTAGATCTACTGTCTCTATTATATTATGACAGACCAGCTAGATCTACTGTCTCTATTATATTATGACAGACCAGCTAGATCTACTGTCTCTATTATATTATGACAGACCAGCTAGATCTACTGTCTCTATTATATTATGACAGACCAGCTAGATCTACTGTCTCTATTATATTATGACAGACCAGCTAGATCTACTGTCTCTATTATATTATGACAGACCAGCTAGATCTACTGTCTCTATTATATTATGACAGACCAGCTAGATCTACTGTCTCTATTATATTATGACAGACCAGCTAGATCTACATGTCTCTATTATATTATGACAGACCAGCTAGATCTACTGTCTCTATTATATTATGACAGACCAGCTAGATCTACTGTCTCTATTATATTATGACAGACCAGCTAGATCTACTGTCTCTATTATATTATGACAGACCAGCTAGATCTACTGTCTCTATTATATTATGACAGACCAGCTAGATCTACTGTCTCTATTATATTATGACAGACCAGCTAGATCTACTGTCTCTATTATATTATGACAGACCAGCTAGATCTACTGTCTCTATTATATTATGACAGACCAGCTAGATCTACTGTCTCTATTATATTATGACAGACCAGCTAGATCTACTGTCTCTATTATATTATGACAGACCAGCTAGATCTACTGTCTCTATTATATTATGACAGACCAGCTAGATCTACTGTCTCTATTATATTATGACAGACCAGCTAGATCTACTGTCTCTATTATATTATGACAGACCAGCTAGATCTACTGTCTCTATTATATTATGACAGACCAGCTAGATCTACTGTCTCTATTATATTATGACAGACCAGCTAGATCTACTGTCTCTATTATATTATGACAGACCAGCTAGATCTACTGTCTCTATTATATTATGACAGACCAGCTAGATCTACTGTCTCTATTATATTATGACAGACCAGCTAGATCTACTGTCTCTATTATATTATGACAGACCAGCTAGATCTACTGTCTCTATTATATTATGACAGACCAGCTAGATCTACTGTCTCTATTATATTATGACAGACCAGCTAGATCTACTGTCTCTATTATATTATGACAGACCAGCTAGATCTACTGTCTCTATTATATTATGACAGACCAGCTAGATCTACTGTCTCTATTATATTATGACAGACCAGCTAGATCTACTGTCTCTATTATATTATGACAGACCAGCTAGATCTACTGTCTCTATTATATTATGACAGACCAGCTAGATCTACTGTCTCTATTATATTATGACAGACCAGCTAGATCTACTGTCTCTATTATATTATGACAGACCAGCTAGATCTCACTGTCTCTATTATATTATGACAGACCAGCTAGATCTACTGTCTCTATTATATTATGACAGACCAGCTAGATCTACTGTCTCTATTATATTATGACAGACCAGCTAGATCTACTGTCTCTATTATATTATGACAGACCAGCTAGATCTACTGTCTCTATTATATTATGACAGACCAGCTAGATCTACTGTCTCTATTATATTATGACAGACCAGCTAGATCTACTGTCTCTATTATATTATGACAGACCAGCTAGATCTACTGTCTCTATTATATTATGACAGACCAGCTAGATCTACTGTCTCTATTATATTATGACAGACCAGCTAGATCTACTGTCTCTATTATATTATGACAGACCAGCTAGATCTACTGTCTCTATTATATTATGACAGACCAGCTAGATCTACTGTCTCTATTATATTATGACAGACCAGCTAGATCTACTGTCTCTATTATATTATGACAGACCAGCTAGATCTACTGTCTCTATTATATTATGACAGACCAGCTAGATCTACTGTCTCTATTATATTATGACAGACCAGCTAGATCTACTGTCTCTATTATATTATGACAGACCAGCTAGATCTACTGTCTCTATTATATTATGACAGACCAGCTAGATCTACTGTCTCTATTATATTATGACAGACCAGCTAGATCTACTGTCTCTATTATATTATGACAGACCAGCTAGATCTACTGTCTCTATTATATTATGACAGACCAGCTAGATCTACTGTCTCTATTATATTATGACAGACCAGCTAGATCTACTGTCTCTATTATAATATGACAGACCAGCTAGATCTACTGTCTCTATGTCTCTATTATATTATGACAGACCAGCTAGATCTACTGTCTCTATTATATTATGACAGACCAGCTAGATCTACTGTCTCTATTATATTATGACAGACCAGCTAGATCTACTGTCTCTATTATATTATGACAGACCAGCTAGATCTACTGTCTCTATTATATTATGACAGACCAGCTAGATCTACTGTCTCTATTATATTATGACAGACCAGCTAGATCTACTGTCTCTATTATATTATGACAGACCAGCTAGATCTACTGTCTCTATTATATTATGACAGACCAGCTAGATCTACTGTCTCTATTATATTATGACAGACCAGCTAGATCTACTGTCTCTATTATATTATGACAGACCAGCTAGATCTACTGTCTCTATTATATTATGACAGACCAGCTAGATCTACTGTCTCTATTATATTATGACAGACCAGCTAGATCTACTGTCTCTATGTCTCTATTATATTATGACAGACCAGCTAGATCTACTGTCTCTATTATATTATGACAGACCAGCTAGATCTACTGTCTCTATTATATTATGACAGACCAGCTAGATCTACTGTCTCTATTATATTATGACAGACCAGCTAGATCTACTGTCTCTATTATATTATGACAGACCAGCTAGATCTACTGTCTCTATTATATTATGACAGACCAGCTAGATCTACTGTCTCTATTATATTATGACAGACCAGCTAGATCTACTGTCTCTATTATATTATGACAGACCAGCTAGATCTACTGTCTCTATTATATTATGACAGACCAGCTAGATCTACTGTCTCTATTATATTATGACAGACCAGCTAGATCTACTGTCTCTATTATATTATGACAGACCAGCTAGATCTACTGTCTCTATTATATTATGACAGACCAGCTAGATCTACTGTCTCTATTATATTATGACAGACCAGCTAGATCTACTGTCTCTATTATATTATGACAGACCAGCTAGATCTACTGTCTCTATTATATTATGACAGACCAGCTAGATCTACTGTCTCTATTATATTATGACAGACCAGCTAGATCTACTGTCTCTATTATATTATGACAGACCAGCTAGATCTACTGTCTCTATTATATTATGACAGACCAGCTAGATCTACTGTCTCTATTATATTATGACAGACCAGCTAGATCTACTGTCTCTATTATATTATGACAGACCAGCTAGATCTACTGTCTCTATTATATTATGACAGACCAGCTAGATCTACTGTCTCTATTATATTATGACAGACCAGCTAGATCTACTGTCTCTATTATATTATGACAGACCAGCTAGATCTACTGTCTCTATTATATTATGACAGACCAGCTAGATCTACTGTCTCTATTATATTATGACAGACCAGCTAGATCTACTGTCTCTATTATATTATGACAGACCAGCTAGATCTACTGTCTCTATTATATTATGACAGACCAGCTAGATCTACTGTCTCTATTATATTATGACAGACCAGCTAGATCTACTGTCTCTATTATATTATGACAGACCAGCTAGATCTACTGTCTCTATTATATTATGACAGACCAGCTAGATCTACTGTCTCTATTATATTATGACAGACCAGCTAGATCTCACTGTCTCTATTATATTATGACAGACCAGCTAGATCTACTGTCTCTATTATATTATGACAGACCAGCTAGATCTACTGTCTCTATTATATTATGACAGACCAGCTAGATCTACTGTCTCTATTATATTATGACAGACCAGCTAGATCTACTGTCTCTATTATATTATGACAGACCAGCTAGATCTACTGTCTCTAGTATATTATGACAGACCAGCTAGATCTACTGTCTCTATTATATTATGACAGACCAGCTAGATCTACTGTCTCTATTATATTATGACAGACCAGCTAGATCTCACTGTCTCTATTATATTATGACAGACCAGCTAGATCTACTGTCTCTATTATATTATGACAGACCAGCTAGATCTACTGTCTCTATTATATTATGACAGACCAGCTAGATCTACTGTCTCTATTATATTATGACAGACCAGCTAGATCTACTGTCTCTATTATATTATGACAGACCAGCTAGATCTACTGTCTCTATTATATTATGACAGACCAGCTAGATCTACTGTCTCTATTATATTATGACAGACCAGCTAGATCTACATGTCTCTATTATATTATGACAGACCAGCTAGATCTACTGTCTCTATTATATTATGACAGACCAGCTAGATCTACTGTCTCTATTATATTATGACAGACCAGCTAGATCTACTGTCTCTATTATATTATGACAGACCAGCTAGATCTACTGTCTCTATTATAATATGACAGACCAGCTAGATCTACTGTCTCTATTCATATTATGACAGACCAGCTAGATCTACTGTCTCTATTATATTATGACAGACCAGCTAGATCTACTGTCTCTATTATATTATGACAGACCAGCTAGATCTACTGTCTCTATTATATTATGACAGACCAGCTAGATCTACTGTCTCTATTATATTATGACAGACCAGCTAGATCTACTGTCTCTATTATATTATGACAGACCAGCTAGATCTACTGTCTCTATTATATTATGACAGACCAGCTAGATCTACTGTCTCTATTATAGTATGACAGACCAGCTAGATCTACTGTCTCTATTATATTTATGACAGACCAGCTAGATCTACTGTCTCTATTATATTATGACAGACCAGCTAGATCTACTGTCTCTATTATATTATGACAGACCAGCTAGATCTACTGTCTCTATTATATTATGACAGACCAGCTAGATCTACTGTCTCTATTATATTATGACAGACCAGCTAGATCTACTGTCTCTATTATATTATGACAGACCAGCTAGATCTACTGTCTCTATTATATTATGACAGACCAGCTAGATCTACTGTCTCTATTATATTATGACAGACCAGCTAGATCTACTGTCTCTATTATATTATGACAGACCAGCTAGATCTACTGTCTCTATTATATTATGACAGACCAGCTAGATCTACTGTCTCTATTATATTATGACAGACCAGCTAGATCTACTGTCTCTATTATATTATGACAGACCAGCTAGATCTACTGTCTCTATTATATTATGACAGACCAGCTAGATCTACTGTCTCTATTATATTATGACAGACCAGCTAGATCTACTGTCTCTATTATATTATGACAGACCAGCTAGATCTACTGTCTCTATTATATTATGACAGACCAGCTAGATCTACTGTCTCTATTATATTATGACAGACCAGCTAGATCTACTGTCTCTATTATATTATGATAGACCAGCTAGATCTACTGTCTCTATTATATTATGACAGACCAGCTAGATCTACTGTCTCTATTATATTATGACAGACCAGCTAGATCTACTGTCTCTATTATATTATGACAGACCAGCTAGATCTACTGTCTCTATTATATTATGACAGACCAGCTAGATCTACTGTCTCTATTATATTATGACAGACCAGCTAGATCTACTGTCTCTATTATATTATGACAGACCAGCTAGATCTACTGTCTCTAATATATTATGACAGACCAGCTAGATCTACTGTCTCTATTATATTATGACAGACCAGCTAGATCTACTGTCTCTATTATATTATGACAGACCAGCTAGATCTACTGTCTCTATTATATTATGACAGACCAGCTAGATCTACTGTCTCTATTATATTATGACAGACCAGCTAGATCTACTGTCTCTATTATATTATGACAGACCAGCTAGATCTACTGTCTCTATTATATTATGACAGACCAGCTAGATCTACATGTCTCTATTATATTATGACAGACCAGCTAGATCTACTGTCTCTATTATATTATGACAGACCAGCTAGATCTACTGTCTCTATTATATTATGACAGACCAGCTAGATCTACTGTCTCTATTATATTATGACAGACCAGCTAGATCTACTGTCTCTATTATATTATGACAGACCAGCTAGATCTACTGTCTCTATTATATTATGACAGACCAGCTAGATCTACTGTCTCTATTATATTATGACAGACCAGCTAGATCTACTGTCTCTATTATATTATGACAGACCAGCTAGATCTACTGTCTCTATTATATTATGACAGACCAGCTAGATCTACTGTCTCTATTATATTATGACAGACCAGCTAGATCTACTGTCTCTATTATATTATGACAGACCAGCTAGATCTACTGTCTCTATTATATTATGACAGACCAGCTAGATCTACTGTCTCTATTATATTATGACAGACCAGCTAGATCTACTGTCTCTATTATATTATGACAGACCAGCTAGATCTACTGTCTCTATTATATTATGACAGACCAGCTAGATCTACTGTCTCTATTATATTATGACAGACCAGCTAGATCTACTGTCTCTATTATATTATGACAGACCAGCTAGATCTACTGTCTCTATTATATTATGACAGACCAGCTAGATCTACTGTCTCTATTATATTATGACAGACCAGCTAGATCTACTGTCTCTATTATATTATGACAGACCAGCTAGATCTACTGTCTCTATTATATTATGACAGACCAGCTAGATCTACTGTCTCTATTATATTATGACAGACCAGCTAGATCTACTGTCTCTATTATATTATGACAGACCAGCTAGATCTACTGTCTCTATTATATTATGACAGACCAGCTAGATCTACTGTCTCTATTATATTATGACAGACCAGCTAGATCTACTGTCTCTATTATATTATGACAGACCAGCTAGATCTACTGTCTCTATTATATTATGACAGACCAGCTAGATCTACTGTCTCTATTATATTATGACAGACCAGCTAGATCTACTGTCTCTATTATATTATGACAGACCAGCTAGATCTACTGTCTCTATTATAATATGACAGACCAGCTAGATCTACTGTCTCTATGTCTCTATTATATTATGACAGACCAGCTAGATCTACTGTCTCTATTATATTATGACAGACCAGCTAGATCTACTGTCTCTATTATATTATGACAGACCAGCTAGATCTACTGTCTCTATTATATTATGACAGACCAGCTAGATCTACTGTCTCTATTATATTATGACAGACCAGCTAGATCTACTGTCTCTATTATATTATGACAGACCAGCTAGATCTACTGTCTCTATTATATTATGAGAGACCAGCCAGATCTACTGTCTCTATTATATTATGACAGACCAGCTAGATCTACTGTCTCTATTATATTATGACAGACCAGCTAGATCTACTGTCTCTATTATATTATGACAGACCAGCTAGATCTACTGTCTCTATTATATTATGACAGACCAGCTAGATCTACTGTCTCTATTATAATAT
The DNA here is from genome assembly GCF_018296145.1 of Oncorhynchus tshawytscha. Classification (NCBI taxonomy): domain Eukaryota; kingdom Metazoa; phylum Chordata; class Actinopteri; order Salmoniformes; family Salmonidae; genus Oncorhynchus; species Oncorhynchus tshawytscha. Next base: position 8,203 of record NW_024608705.1, on the reverse strand, counting down.
GACAGACCAGCTAGATCTACTGTCTCTATGTCTCTATTATATTATGACAGACCAGCTAGATCTACTGTCTCTATTATATTATGAGAGACCAGCTAGATCTCCTGTCTCTATTATATTATGACAGACCAGCTAGATCTACTGTCTCTATTATATTATGACAGACCAGCTAGATCTACATGTCTCTATTATATTATGACAGACCAGCTAGATCTACTGTCTCTATTATATTATGACAGACCAGCTAGATCTACTGTCTCTATTATATTATGACAGACCAGCTAGATCTCACTGTCTCTATTATATTATGACAGACCAGCTAGATCTACTGTCTCTATTATATTATGACAGACCAGCTAGATCTACTGTCTCTATTATATTATGACAGACCAGCTAGATCTACTGTCTCTATTATATTATGACAGACCAGCTAGATCTACTGTCTCCATTATATTATGACAGACCAGCTAGATCTACTGTCTCTATTATATTATGACAGACCCAGCTAGATCTACTGTCTCTATTATAATATGACAGACCAGCTAGATCTACTGTCTCTATGTCTATTATATTATGACAGACCAGCTAGATCTACTGTCTCTATTATATTATGACAGACCAGCTAGATCTACTGTCTCTATTATATTATGACAGACCAGCTAGATCTACTGTCTCTATTATATTATGACAGACCAGCTAGATCTACTGTCTCTATTATATTATGACAGACCAGCTAGATCTACTGTCTCTATTATATTATGACAGACCAGCTAGATCTACTGTCTCTATTATATTATGACAGACCAGCTAGATCTACTGTCTCTATTATATTATGACAGACCAGCTAGATCTACTGTCTCTATTATATTATGACAGACCAGCTAGATCTACTGTCTCTATTATATTATGACAGACCAGCTAGATCTACTGTCTCTATTATATTATGACAGACCAGCTAGATCTACTGTCTCTATTATATTATGACAGACCAGCTAGATCTACTGTCTCTATTATATTATGACAGACCAGCTAGATCTACTGTCTCTATTATATTATGACAGACCAGCTAGATCTACTGTCTCTATTATATTATGACAGACCAGCTAGATCTACTGTCTCTATTATATTATGACAGACCAGCTAGATCTACTGTCTCTATTATATTATGACAGACCAGCTAGATCTACTGTCTCTATTATATTATGACAGACCAGCTAGATCTACTGTCTCTATTATATTATGACAGACCAGCTAGATCTACTGTCTCTATTATATTATGACAGACCAGCTAGATCTACTGTCTCTATTATATTATGACAGACCAGCTAGATCTACTGTCTCTATTATATTATGACAGACCAGCTAGATCTACTGTCTCTATTATATTATGACAGACCAGCTAGATCTACTGTCTCTATTATATTATGACAGACCAGCTAGATCTACTGTCTCTATTATATTATGACAGACCAGCTAGATCTACTGTCTCTATTATATTATGACAGACCAGCTAGATCTACTGTCTCTATTATATTATGACAGACCAGCTAGATCTACTGTCTCTATTATATTATGACAGACCAGCTAGATCTACTGTCTCTATTATATTATGACAGACCAGCTAGATCTACTGTCTCTATTATATTATGACAGACCAGCTAGATCTACTGTCTCTATTATATTATGACAGACCAGCTAGATCTACTGTCTCTATTATATTATGACAGACCAGCTAGATCTACTGTCTCTATTATATTATGACAGACCAGCTAGATCTACTGTCTCTATTATATTATGACAGACCAGCTAGATCTACTGTCTCTATTATATTATGACAGACCAGCTAGATCTACTGTCTCTATTATATTATGACAGACCAGCTAGATCTACTGTCTCTATTATATTATGACAGACCAGCTAGATCTACTGTCTCTATTATATTATGACAGACCCAGCTAGATCTACTGTCTCTATTATATTATGACAGACCAGCTAGATCTACTGTCTCTATGTCTATTATATTATGACAGACCAGCTAGATCTACTGTCTCTATTATATTATGACAGACCAGCTAGATCTACTGTCTCTATTATATTATGACAGACCAGCTAGATCTACTGTCTCTATTATATTATGACAGACCAGCTAGATCTACTGTCTCTATTCATATTATGACAGACCAGCTAGATCTACTGTCTCTATTATATTATGACAGACCAGCTAGATCTACTGTCTCTATTATATTATGACAGACCAGCTAGATCTATGTCTCTATTATAATATGACAGACCAGCTAGATCTACTGTCTCTATGTCTCTATTATATTATGACAGACCAGCTAGATCTACTGTCTCTATTATATTATGAGAGACCAGCTAGATCTACTGTCTCTATTATATTATGACAGACCAGCTAGATCTACTGTCTCTATTATATTATGACAGACCAGCTAGATCTACTGTCTCTATTATATTATGACAGACCAGCTAGATCTACTGTCTCTATTATATTATGACAGACCAGCTAGATCTACTGTCTCTATTATATTATGAGAGACCAGCTAGATCTACTGTCTCTATTATATTATGACAGACCAGCTAGATCTACTGTCTCTATTATATTATGACAGACCAGCTAGATCTACTGTCTCTATTATATTATGACAGACCAGCTAGATCTACTGTCTCTATTATATTATGACAGACCAGCTAGATCTACTGTCTCTATTATAATATGACAGACCAGCTAGATCTACTGTCTCTATGTCTCTATTATATTATGACAGACCAGCTAGATCTACTGTCTCTATTATATTATGAGAGACCAGCCAGATCTCCTGTCTCTATTATATTATGACAGACCAGCTAGATCTACTGTCTCTATTATATTATGACAGACCAGCTAGATCTACTGTCTCTATTATATTATGACAGACCAGCTAGATCTACTGTCTCTATTATATTATGATAGACCAGCTAGATCTACTGTCTCTATTATATTATGACAGACCAGCTAGATCTACTGTCTCTATTATATTATGACAGACCAGCTAGATCTACTGTCTCTATTATATTATGACAGACCAGCTAGATCTACTGTCTCTATTATATTATGACAGACCAGCTAGATCTACTGTCTCTATTATATTATGACAGACCAGCTAGATCTACTGTCTCTATTATATTATGACAGACCAGCTAGATCTACTGTCTCTATTATATTATGACAGACCAGCTAGATCTACTGTCTCTATTATAATATGACAGACCAGCTAGATCTACTGTCTCTATGTTTCTATTATATTATGACAGACCAGCTAGATCTACTGTCTCTATTATATTATGAGAAACCAGCTAGATCTACTGTCTCTATTATATTATGACAGACCAGCTAGATCTACTGTCTCTATTATATTATGACAGACCAGCTAGATCTACTGTCTCTATTATATTATGACAGACCAGCTAGATCTACTGTCTCTATTATATTATGACAGACCAGCTAGATCTACTGTCTCTATTATATTATGACAGACCAGCTAGATCTACTGTCTCTATTATATTATGACAGACCAGCTAGATCTACTGTCTCTATTATATTATGACAGACCAGCTAGATCTACTGTCTCTATTATATTATGACAGACCAGCTAGATCTACTGTCTCTATTATATTATGACAGACCAGCTAGATCTACTGTCTCTATTATATTATGACAGACCAGCTAGATCTACTGTCTCTATTATATTATGACAGACCAGCTAGATCTACTGTCTCTATTATATTATGACAGACCAGCTAGATCTACTGTCTCTATTATATTATGACAGACCAGCTAGATCTACTGTCTCTATTATATTATGACAGACCAGCTAGATCTACTGTCTCTATTATAATATGACAGACCAGCTAGATCTACTGTCTCTATGTCTCTATTATATTATGACAGACCAGCTAGATCTACTGTCTCTATTATATTATGAGAGACCAGCCAGATTTACTGTCTCTATTGTATTATGACAGACAAGCTAAATCTACTGTCTCTATTGTATTATGAGAGACCAGCTAGATCTACTTTTTCTATTATATTATGACAGACCAGCTAGATCTACTGTCTCTATTATATTATGACAGACCAGCTAGATCTAATGTCTCTATTATATTATGACAGACCAGCCAGATCTCCTGTCTCTATTATATTATGACAGACCAGCTAGATCTACTGTCTCCTTTATATTATGAGAAACCAGCCAGATCTCCTGTCTCTATTATATTATGACAAACCAGCTAGATCTACTGTCTCTATTATAATATGACAAACCAGCTAGATCTACTATCTCTATTATAATATGACAGACCAGCTAGATCTACTGTCTCTATTATAATATGACAGACCAGCTAGATCTACTGTCTCTATTATGATATGACAGACCAGCCAGATCTCCTGTCTCTATTATATTATGACAGACCAGCTAGATCTACTGTCTCTATTATATTATGACAGACCAGCTAGATCTCACTGTCTCTATTATATTATGACAGACCAGCTAGATCTACTGTCTCTATTATATTATGACAGACCAGCTAGATCTACTGTCTCTATTATATTATGACAGACCAGCTAGATCTACATGTCTCTATTTATATTATGACAGACCAGCTAGATCTACTGTCTCTATTATAATATGACAGACCAGCTAGATCTACTGTCTCTATTATATTATGACAGACCAGCTAGATCTACTGTCTCTATTATATTATGACAGACCAGCTAGATCTACTGTCTCCATTATATTATGACAGACCAACTAGATCTAATGTCTCTATTAAATTATGACAGACCCGCTAGATCTACTGTCTCTATTATAATATGACAAACCAGCTAGATCTACTGTCTCTATGTGTCTATTATATTATGACAGACCAGCTAGATCTACTGTCTCTATTATATTATGAGAGACCAGCCAGATCTCCTGTCTCTATTATATTATGACAGACCAGCTAGATCTACTGTCTCTATTATATTATGACAGAAAGGCTAGATCTACTGTCTCTATTATATTATGACAGACCAGCTAGATCTACTGCCTCTAATATATTATAACAAACCAGCTAGATCTACTGTCTCTATGCTCTATTATATTATGACAGACCAGCTAGATCTACTGTCTCTATTATATTATGAGAGACCAGCCAGATCTCCTGTCTCTATTATATTATGACAGACCAGCTAGATCTACTGTCTCTATTATATTATGACAGACCAGCTAGATCTACTGTCTCTAGTATATTATGACAGACCAGCTAGATCTACTGTCTCTATTATATTATGACAGACCAGCTAGATCTACTGTCTCTATTATATTATGACAGACCAGCTAGATCTACATGTCTCTATTATATTATGACAGACCAGCTAGATCTACTGTCTCTATTATATTATGACAGACCAGCTAGATCTACTGTCTCTATTATATTATGACAGACCAGCTAGATCTACTGTCTCTATTATATTATGACAGACCAGCTAGATCTACTGTCTCTATTATATTATGACAGACCAGCTAGATCTACTGTCTCTATGTCTCTATTATATTATGACAGACCAGCTAGATCTACTGTCTCTATTATATTATGACAGACCAGCTAGATCTACTGTCTCTATTATATTATGACAGACCAGCTAGATCTACTGTCTCTATTATATTATGACAGACCAGCTAGATCTACTGTCTCTAGTATATTATGACAGACCAGCTAGATCTATTGTCTCTATTATATTATGACAGACCAGCTAGATCTACTGTCTCTATTATATTACGACAGACCAGCTAGATCTCATGTCTCTATTATATTATGACAGACCAGCTAGATCTACTGTCTCTATTATATTATGACAGACCAGCTAGATCTACTGTCTCTATTATATTATGACAGACCAGCTAGATCTACTGTCTCTATTATATTATGACAGACCAGCTAGATCTACTGTCTCTATTATATTATGACAGACCAGCTAGATCTACTGTCTCTATTATATTATGACAGACCAGCTAGATCTACTGTCTCTATTATAATATGACAGACCAGCTAGATCTACTGTCTCTATTATATTATGACAGACCAGCTAGATCTACTGTCTCTATTATATTATGACAGACCAGCTAGATCTACTGTCTCTATTATATTATGACAGACCAGCTAGATCTACTGTCTCTATTATATTATGACAGACCAGCTAGATCTACTGTCTCTATTATATTATGACAGACCAGCTAGATCTACTGTCTCTATTATATTATGACAGACCAGCTAGATCTACTGTCTCTATTATATTATGACAGACCAGCTAGATCTACTGTCTCTATGTCTCTATTATATTATGACAGACCAGCTAGATCTACTGTCTCTATTATATTATGACAGACCAGCTAGATCTACTGTCTCTATTATATTATGACAGACCAGCTAGATCTACTGTCTCTATTATATTATGACAGACCAGCTAGATCTACTGTCTCTATTATATTATGACAGACCAGCTAGATCTACTGTCTCTATTATATTATGACAGACCAGCTAGATCTACTGTCTCTATTATATTATGACAGACCAGCTAGATCTACTGTCTCTATTATATTATGACAGACCAGCTAGATCTACTGTCTCTATGTCTCTATTATATTATGACAGACCAGCTAGATCTACTGTCTCTATTATATTATGACAGACCAGCTAGATCTACTGTCTCTATTATATTATGACAGACCAGCTAGATCTACTGTCTCTATTATATTATGACAGACCAGCTAGATCTACTGTCTCTATTATATTATGACAGACCAGCTAGATCTACTGTCTCTATTATATTATGACAGACCAGCTAGATCTACTGTCTCTATTATATTATGACAGACCAGCTAGATCTACTGTCTCTATTATATTATGACAGACCAGCTAGATCTACTGTCTCTATTATATTATGACAGACCAGCTAGATCTACTGTCTCTATTATATTATGACAGACCAGCTAGATCTACTGTCTCTATTATATTATGACAGACCAGCTAGATCTACTGTCTCTATTATATTATGACAGACCAGCTAGATCTACTGTCTCTATTATATTATGACAGACCAGCTAGATCTACTGTCTCTATTATATTATGACAGACCAGCTAGATCTACTGTCTCTATTATATTATGACAGACCAGCTAGATCTACTGTCTCTATTATATTATGACAGACCAGCTAGATCTACTGTCTCTATTATATTATGACAGACCAGCTAGATCTACTGTCTCTATTATATTATGACAGACCAGCTAGATCTACTGTCTCTATTATATTATGACAGACCAGCTAGATCTACTGTCTCTATTATATTATGACAGACCAGCTAGATCTACTGTCTCTATTATATTATGACAGACCAGCTAGATCTACTGTCTCTATTATATTATGACAGACCAGCTAGATCTACTGTCTCTATTATATTATGACAGACCAGCTAGATCTACTGTCTCTATTATATTATGACAGACCAGCTAGATCTACTGTCTCTATTATATTATGACAGACCAGCTAGATCTACTGTCTCTATTATATTATGACAGACCAGCTAGATCTACTGTCTCTATTATATTATGACAGACCAGCTAGATCTACTGTCTCTATTATATTATGACAGACCAGCTAGATCTACTGTCTCTATTATATTATGACAGACCAGCTAGATCTACTGTCTCTATTATATTATGACAGACCAGCTAGATCTACTGTCTCTATTATATTATGACAGACCAGCTAGATCTACTGTCTCTATTATATTATGACAGACCAGCTAGATCTACTGTCTCTATTATATTATGACAGACCAGCTAGATCTACTGTCTCTATTATATTATGACAGACCAGCTAGATCTACTGTCTCTATTATATTATGACAGACCAGCTAGATCTACTGTCTCTATTATATTATGACAGACCAGCTAGATCTACTGTCTCTATTATATTATGACAGACCAGCTAGATCTACTGTCTCTATTATATTATGACAGACCAGCTAGATCTACTGTCTCTATTATATTATGACAGACCAGCTAGATCTACTGTCTCTATTATATTATGACAGACCAGCTAGATCTACTGTCTCTATTATATTATGACAGACCAGCTAGATCTACTGTCTCTATTATATTATG
>NW_024608704.1:2500-75725 GCF_018296145.1 Oncorhynchus tshawytscha | reverse complement strand
CTTCACTAATAGACAGAGGCTGAGGTATGGGCCTGGAGAAATGATAACCACTCTAAATAGACAAGAGCTGAGGGAAGGTCCATGGAAGAAATGTAATGACCACTTATATAGACGAGCTGAAGAGTGAATGGGCCTGGAGAATGTGTAACCACGCATGCTAAGTAGAACAGAGAGAACAATGAAAAAGAGGACGGGCCTAGGAGAAATGTAACCCTCTAGATAGACGAGGCATGAGGATGGCCGGTGATGAATATGTAACCAGTACGTACTAATAGACAGACTGAGGGATGGGCCTGGCAAATGTAACCACTCGTGTAATAGCCGAGCTGGAGAGATGGGCCTGGAGGAAAATGGTAACCACTCTAAAGACAGAGCTGGAGGGAATGGCCTTGATATAAAGGATAACACTCGGTAATATACAAGAGCTAGGGGAGTGCGGGCCTGGGAGAATCACAGTGGTAACACATACATCTGATATAAGGACAGTAGTGCGGAGGGGACCTTCCTGAGAGGAATGTAACACCCTCTAATAGACCAGTGAGGCTGAGAGGTGATTGTTACCTGAAGGAGACAAATTGATAACGTCACGTCTAAAATAGCACAGAGGCTGAAGGGACGGCCTGAGAAATGTAAACCGTCCACTAATAGACAGAGCTGGAAAGTGGACTTGGCCTGGAGAAATGTGGAACCACTCTAATAGACAGGAGCCGGAGGGATGGGCCTGGAGAAATGTGACCACTCTCGATTGTATAGACAGAGGCAGCCAGGGACGGCCTGGAGAAATGTGGAACCACTCTGGCTAGGATAGAGCTGAGGGATGGGCCTGAGAACATGTAACCGACTTCTACAGACTGGAGCTGAGGGATGGGCCTGGAGAAATGTGGAACCACTCTAATGGACAGATGCTTGAGGGACGGGCCTGGAGAAATGTAACCACTCTAATAGACAGAGCTGTGGACGGGCCTGGAGAAATGTAACCACTCTAATAGCCAGAGCGGAGGGGATGGGCCCGGAGAAATGTAACCACTCTGCACAGACAGAGCTGAGGGATGGGCCTGGAGAAATGTAAACCACTCTGGTAGACAGAGCTGAGGGATGGGCCTGGAGAAATGTAAACCTACTCTGGACATAGACAGAGCTGCAGGGATGGCCTGGAGAAATGTAAACTCACTCTAATAGACAAGATGCTGAGGACGGGCCTGGAGAAATGTAACCACTCTAATAGACAGGAGCTTGAGGGACGGCCCGGAGAAATGGTGAAACCACTCGGGACAGACAAGAGCTGAGGGACGGGCCTGGAGAAATGCAACCACTCTGCACAGACAGAGCAGTGAGGGATGGGCCTGGAGAAATGTAACCACTCAGATTAGTAGACAGAGCTGAGGGATGCTCTGAGACATGTAACCACTCTAATGGACAGAGCTGAGGGATGGCCTGGAGAAATGTGTAACCACTCTGGCAGACGGAGCTGAGGGATGGGCCTGGAGAAATGTAACCACTCTGGTAGACGGAGCTGAGGGATGGGCTCTGGAGAAAATGGTAAACCACTCTAATAGACAGAGCCGGGAGGGATGCCTGAGAAATGCCACCACTCTCCGACTGACAGGACAGAGCCGGAGGGATGGGCCTGGAGAAATGTGCTCACTCTTTAGGATTACTGATAGAGCTGAGGATGGCCTGAGAAATGTAAACCACTCTAATAGATGCAGAGCCGAGGATGGGCCTGGAGAAATGTCCACACTTCAATAGACAGAGCTTTGAGTGGATGCCTGGAGAAATGTAAAGCTACAGACAGAGCTGAGGGATGGGCCTGGAGAAATAACCACTCTACAGACAGAGCTGCAGGGATGGGCCTGGAGAAATGTGGAACCACTCTAATAGACAGAGCTGAGGGATGGGCCTGGAGAAATGTAACCACTTTAATAGACAGAGTGCCGGAGGGATGGGCCTGGAGAAATGTGGTCCACTCTAATAGACAAGGTGCTGGAGGGAAGGGCCTGGAGAAATGTAACTCACTCTAATAGACAGAGCTGGAGGGATGGGCCTGGAGAAATGTAACCCACTCTTACTAGACAGAGCTGTGGGAGGGAAGGGCCTGGAGAAATGTAATCACACCTAATAGACAGAGCTGAGGGATGGGCCTGGAGAAATGTAAACCACCTCTGCACAGACAGCGCGGAGGGACGGGCCTGGAGAAATGGTAACCACTCTATAGACAAGGGAGCCGAGGGATGGGCCTGGAGAAATGTAACCACTCTTCATAGACAGGAGCCGAGGGACGGCCTGGAGAAATGTAAACTCGACTCAGTAGACAGAGCTGAGGGAGGGGCCTGGAGAAATGCAACCACCCTAACAGACAGAGCCGAGGGACGGCCTGGAGAAATGACCACTCTGTAGACAGAGCAGAGGGATGGGCCTGGAGGAACATAACCACTCTTGCGACAGAGCTGAGGACGGCCTGAGGGATGGTCGCCTGTAGACAGAGCTGCAGGATGGGCCTGGAGACGCACATCTAATAGACAGAGTGCTGAGGGGATGGGCCTGGGAGAAATGTGACCACTCTAATAGACAGAGCTGAGGGACGGGCCTGGTGAAATGTAACCACTGCTAATAGACAGAGCTGAGGACGGGCGAGAAATGTAACCACCTGGTAGACAGAGCTGAGGATGGGCCTGGAGAAATGTAAACCACTCCACAGACACAGGGAGCTGAGGGATGGGCTCCGAGAAATGTGGACCACTCTAATAGACAGAGCTGAGGGATGGGCCTGGAGAAATGTAATCCACTCTAATAGAGCAGCTTGTGATGGGCCTGGTGAAATGTGTTCAATTTCCTAGTAGACAGAGCTGAGGATGGGCCTGAGAAATGTGGCCCACTCTAATGGGACACAGAGCTGAGGGATGGGCCTGGAGAAATGTAACTACCTAATAGACAGAGCTGTGGATGGGCCTGGTGAAACAGCACCACTTAATAGACAGAGCTTGAGGATGGGCCTGGAGAAATGTAAACCACTCTAATAGACACAGAGCTGAGGGATGGGCCTGGAGAAATGTAACCACTCTAATACAGATGCTGACGGGATGGCCCGAGAAATGTAAACTTCACTCTGAGCCATGAGCAGGAGCCGTTGAGGGATGGGCCTGAGAAATGCAACCACTCTTAATAGACAGAGCTGGGAGATGGGCCTGGAGAAATGTAAACCACTCTAGTAGACAGTGAGCTGAGGGATGGGCCTGAGAAACAACACCTGGCTAGACAGAGCCGAGGGATGGCCCAGAAATGTAACCACCTGGCCAGGACAGAGCTGAGGGATGGGCCTGGAGAAATGTGGCCCACTCTAATAGACAGAGCTGAGTGGATGGCCCGTGAATGCACCACTGCATAGACAGAGCTGAGGGATGGGCCTGAGAAATGTGGAACCACTAATAGTAAGAGGCTGAGGGGATGGGCCTGGAGGAAATGTAACCACTCTAATAGACAGAGCTGAGGGACGGGCCTGGAGAAATGTAACCACTCTAATAGACAGAGCTGAGGATGGGCCTGGAGAAATGTAACCACTCTAATAGACCACTGAGGGATGGGCCTGGAGAAATGTAACCACTCTAATAGACAGAGCTGAGGGATGGGCCTGGAGAAATGCCAACCACTCTGATAGACAGAGCTGAGGGGATGGGCCTGGAGAAATGTAACCACTCTAATAGACAGGGAGCTGAGGGATGGGCCTGGAGAAATGTAACCACTCTAATAGGCAGAGCTGTGAGGGATGGGCCTGGAGAAATGTAACCACTCTAGCCAGACAGAGCTGAGGGATGGGCCTGGAGAAATGTAACCCACTCTAATGAGCAGAGCTGAGGGACCGGGCCTGGAGAAATAGCCACTCTAATAGACAGAGCTGAGGACGGGCCTGGGAGAAATGTAACCACTCTAGCCTGAGGGATGGGCCTGGAGAGCTGTGGGATGGGCCTGGTGAGTGAAATGTAACCACTCTGTGAGCAGAGCTGAAGACGGGCCTGGAGAAATGTAACCACTCTAATAGACAGAGCTGGGGATGGGCCTGGTGAATGTAACCCACTAATAGGTAGAGCTGAGGATGGGCGGGAGAAATGTAGCCACTATCAGATTAATAGACAGAGCTGTGGATAGGCCTGGTGAAATGTAACCCTCTAATAGACAGAGCTGTGGATGGGCCTGGAAAATGTAACAACCCTCTAATAGGCAGAGCTGAGGGATGGGCCTGGTGAAATGTAACCACTCTAATAGACAGAGCTGAGGAATGGGCCTGGTGAAATGTAACCACTCTAATAGACAGAGCTGAGGAATGGGCCTGGTGAAATGTAACCACTCTAATAGACAGAGCTGAGGGACGGGCCTGGTGAAATGTAACCACTCTAATAGACAGAGCTGAGGGATGGGCCTGGTGAAATGTAACCACTCTAATAGACAGAGCTGAGGGATGGGCCTGGAGAAATGTAACCACTCTCAGAGTAATAGACAGAGCTGAGGGATGGGCCTGGAGAAATGTAACCACTCTAATAGACAGAGCTGAGGGACGGGCCTGGAGAAATGTAACCACTCTAATAGACAGAGCTGAGGATGGGCCTGGAGAAATGTAACCACTCTAATAGACAGAGCTGAGGGATGGGCTGGTGAAATGTAACCACTCTCAGAGTAATAGACAGAGCTGAGGGACGGGCCTGGAGAAATGTAACCACTCTCAGAGTAATAGACAGAGCTGAGGATGGGCCTGGAGAAATGTAACCACTCTAATAGACAGAGCTGAGGGACGGGCCTGGAGAAATGTAACCACTCTCAGAGTAATAGACAGAGCTGAGGGATGGGCCTGGAGAAATGTAACCACTCTAATAGACAGAGCTGAGGGACGGGCCTGGAGAAATGTAACCACTCTAATAGACAGAGCTGAGGGACGGGCCTGGAGAAATGTAACCACTCTAATAGACAGAGCTGAGGGATGGGCCTGGAGAAATGTAACCACTCTAATAGACAGAGCTGAGGGATGGGCCTGGAGAAATGTAACCACTCTAATAGACAGAGCTGAGGATGGGCCTGGAGAAATGTAACCACTCTAATAGACAGAGCTGAGGATGGGCCTGGAGAAATGTAACCACTCTAATAGACAGAGCTGAGGGACGGGCCTGGAGAAATGTAACCACTCTAATAGACATAGCTGTGGATGGGCCTGGAGAAATGTAACCACTCTAATAGACAGAGCTGAGGATGGGCCTGGAGAAATGTAACCACTCTAATAGACAGAGCTGAGGGATGGGCCTGGAGAAATGTAACCACTCTAATAGACAGAGCTGAGGGATGGGCCTGGAGAAATGTAACCACTATCAGATTAATAGACAGAGCTGAAGGATGGGCCTGGAGAAATGTAACCACTCTAATAGACAGAGCTGAGGGATGGGCCTGGAGAAATGTAACCACTATCAGATTAATAGACAGAGCAGTGGATGCAAGGACCATCCAGGATATCAACGTTTTTGTTTTCAGCATGTTATCAGTGTTTGTTTACATTTACAATGTTTACAAACATAGGAGAAAAACAATATATTTTGGGTTCTCATGGAGTGTAACAGTTTGAACTAAACTCATGAGGCATTTATAAGTTATATTCTTCAACAATCAATGGACGGGCTCAGTCACTACTCAGGTAGCAGGTAGCCTAGTGGTTGGAGGGTTGGACCAGTAACTGAAAGGTTGCTGGATTGAATCCCTGAGCTGACAAGTTAACCCACTGTTCCTAGGCCGTCATTGTAAATAAGAATTTGTTCTTAACTGACTTGCCTAGTTAAATAAAGGTAAAAAAATATATATATACACACTACTGTTTAAAACACCAGTCTCAATGTCAACAGTGAAGAGGAGACTCCAGGATGCTGGCCTTCTAGGCAGAGTTCCTCTGTCCAGTCTCAATGTCAACAGTGAAGAGGAGACTCCGGGATGCTGGCCTTCTAGGCAGAGTTCCTCTGTCCAGTCTCAACGTCAACAGTGAAGAGGAGACTCCGGGATGCTGGCCTTCTAGGCAGAGTTCCTCTGTCCAGTCTCAACGTCAACAGTGAAGAGGCGACTCCGGGATGCTGGCACTCTAGGCAGAGTTCCTCTGTCCAGTCTCAACGTCAACAGTGAAGAGGAGACTCCGGGATGCTGGCCTCCTAGGCAGAGTTCCTCTGTCCAGTCTCAACGTCAACAGTGAAGAGGAGACTCCGGGATGCTGGCCTTCTAGGCAGAGTTCCTCTGTCCAGTCTCAACGTCAACAGTGAAGAGGAGACTCCGGGATGCTGGCCTCCTAGGCAGAGTTCCTCTGTCCAGTCTCAACGTCAACAGTGAAGAGGAGACTCCAGGATGCTGGCCTTCTAGGCAGAGTTCCTCTGTCCAGTCTCAATGTCAACAGTGAAGAGGAGACTCCGGGATGCTGGCCTTCTAGGCAGAGTTCCTCTGTCCAGTCTCAACGTCAACAGTGAAGAGGAGACTCCGGGATGCTGGCCTTCTAGGCAGAGTTCCTCTGTCCAGTGTCCGTGTTTTTTTGCCCATCTTAATAAAAATATATATATTGGCCAGTCCGAGATACGGCTTTTTCTTTGCAACTCTTCACTGTTGACGTTGAGACTGGTGTTTTAAACAGTAGTGTATATACATCCTGGAGTCTCCTCTTCACTGTTGACGTTGAGACTGGTGTTTTAAACAGTAGTGTATATACATCCTGGAGTCTCCTCTTCACTGTTGACGTTGAGACTGGTGCTTTGTGGGAACTATTTAATGAAACTGCCAGTTGAGAACTTGTGAGGCGTCTCTTTCTCAAACTAGACACTAATGTACTTGTCCTCTGGCTCAGTTGTGCACCGGGGCCTCCCACTCCTCTTTCTATTCTGGTTAGAGACAGTTTGCGCTGTTCTGTGAAGGCAGTAGTACACAGCGATGTACGAGATCGTCAGTTTCTTGGCAATTTCTCACATGGAAAAGTCTTAATTTCTCAGAACAAGAATAGATTGATGAGTTACAGAAGAAAGTTCTTTGTTTCTGGCCATTTTGAGCCTGTAATCGAACCCACAAATGCTGATGCTCCAGATACTCAACTAGTCTAAAGAAGGACAGTGTTATTGCTTCTTTAATCAGAACAACAGTTTTCAGCTGTGCTAACATAATTGCAAAAGGGTTTTCTAAAGATCAACTTGGATTAGCTAACACAACGTGCCCATTGGAACACAGGAGTGATGGGTGCTGATAATGGACCTCTGTACACCTATGTAGATATTCCATAAAAAATCAGCTGTTTCCAGCTACAATAGTCATGTACAACATTAACAATGTCTACACTGTATTTCTGATCAATTTGATGTTATTTTAATGGACAAAAAAATGGTAGTGTATATATATACTGTATATGTTGTAGCGTTGACTTTTTTGGTTACTACATGATTCCATATATATATATATATATATATAAATATAACCCTAACCCTATATATACATGTATATATAAATACATATACATGATTACATGTGTTATTTCATAGTTGTGACATCTTCACTATTATTCTACAATGTAGAAAATAGTAAAAATAAAGAAAAACCCTTGAATGAGTAGGTAATCTAAAACTTTTGACCAGTAGTATAAATTGATAGTATAAATATATATATATATAAATATATATATAAATATATATATAAATATAAAATATATATATAAATATAATCCCTAACCCTATATATACATGTGTATATATATATATACAGCAGGGCAAAAAGTATTTAGAGTCAATGTGGAGGCTATATACAGGGGGTACCGGTACAGAGTCAATGTGGAGGCAACAGGGGTACCGGTAGACAGAGTCAATGTGGAGGCTAGGGGGTACCGGTACAGAGTCAATGTGGAGGCTATATACAGGGGTACAGGTACAGAGTCAATGTGGAGGCTATATACAGGGGTACCGGTACAGAGTCAATGTGGAGGCTATATACAGGGGTACCGGTACAGAGTCAATGTGGAGACTATATACAGGGGTACCGGTACAGAGTCAATGTGGAGGCTATATACAGGGGTACCGTACAGAGTCAATGTGGAGGCTATATACAGGGGTACCGGTACAGAGTCAATGTGGAGGCTATATACAGGGGTACCGGTACAGAGTCAATGTGGAGGCTATATACAGGGGTACAGGTACAGAGTCAATGTGGAGGCTATATACAGGGGGTACAGGTACAGAGTCAATGTGGAGGCTATATACATATATACAGGGGGTACCGGTACAGAGTCAATGTGGAGACTATATACAGGGGGTACCGGTACAGAGTCAATGTGGAGGCTATATACGGGGGATACCGGTACAGAGTCAATGTGGAGGCTATATACAGGGGGTACCGGTACAGAATCAATGTGCGGGGGCACCAATGTTGAGGTATTTGAGGTGATATGTAGGTAGAGCTTTTAAAGTGACTATATAGATGATAACAGAGTAGCAGCAGCATAGAGGGGGGGGGCAGTCTATTTCTAATATTTGACCATTTTTAGCGCCTTCCCCTGACACCGCCTGGTGTAGAGGTCCTGGGTGGCAGGAAGCTTACCCTACCCTCTGTAGTGCCTTGAGGTCGGAGACCGAGCAGTTGCCGTACCAGGCAGTGATGCAACCAGTGATGCTCTCAATGTGTTAATTTCTCCAGAATAGGGGAATACCTCTACATGTGTTCATTTCTCCAGAATAGGGGAATACCTCTACATGTGTTCATTTCTCCAGAATAGGGGAATACCTCTACATGTGTTCATTTCTCCAGAATAGGGGAATACCTCTACATGTGTTCATTTCTCCAGAATAGGGGAATACCTCTACATGTGTTCATTTCTCCAGAATAGTGGAATACCTCTACATGTGTTCATTTCTCCAGAATAGGGGAATACCTCTACATGTGTTCATTTCTCCAGAATAGGGGAATACCTCTACATGTGTTAATTTCTCCAGAATAGGGGAATACCTCTACATGTGTTCATTTCTCCAGAATAGGGGAATACCTCTACATGTGTTCATTTCTCCAGAATAGGGGAATACCTCTACATGTGTTCATTTCTCCAGAATAGGGGAATACCTCTACATGTGTTAATTTCTCCAGAATGAAAACATTTCTGGTCTTAGAGCTCTTTAATTCCAATTCAAATCACAAATCAAATATGATTACTGTTGATTAATGTCAGCAGCAGCTGTCGTTGGTCATAATGTTGTTGTGAATGTGATTTCATATCTTAGTAAATTAACCAGATCATGTCTCTCTCTCTCCGGCTCCCCAGGATCCACCAGCTGAAACAGAACTGATTGCTTCATATTCCAATGAGACATTATTATCATTACTGTCCATTTCAGTCTTTCGGCTCCCTCCCTCCCTCTCTTTCTCTCTCTCTCTCTCTCGCTCTCTCTTTCTCTCTCTCCCTGTATCGCTCTCTCTCTCTCTCTCGCTCTCTCTTTCTCTCTCTCCCTGTATCGCTCTCTCTCTCTCTCTCGCTCTCTCTCTCTCCTGTATCGCTCTCTCTCTCCCCTGTCGCTCTCTCTCTCTCTCGCTCTCTCTCTCTCCTGTATCGCTCTCTCTCTTCTCTCTCTCTCTCTCTCTCCCTGTATCTCCCTCCCTCTCTCTCTCTCTCTCTCTCTCTCTCTCCTGTATCTCCCTCCCTTGCTCTCTCCCTCTCTCCCTGTATCTCTCTCTCTCTCTCTCTCTCTCTCTCTCTCTCCCTCCCTTGCTCTCTCCCTCCCTCTCTCCCTGTATCTCCCTCTCTCCCTGTATCTCCCTCCCTCTCTCCCTGTATCTCCCTCCCTCTCTCCCTGTATCTCCCTCCCTCTCCTCCCTCCCTCTCTCCTGTATCTCCCTCCCTCTCTCCCTGTATCTCCCTCCCTCTCTCCCTGTATCTCCCTCCCTCTCTCCCTGTATCTCCCTCCCTCTCTCCCTGTATCTCTCCCCATCTCTCCCTGTATCTCCCTCCCTCTCTCCCTGTATCTCCCTCCCTCTCTCCCTGTATCTCCCTCCCTCTCTCCCTGTATCTCCCTCCCTCTCTCCCTGTATCTCCCTCCCTCTCTCCCTGTATCTCCCTCCCTCTCTCCCTGTATCTCCCTCCCTCTCTCCCTGTATCTCCCTCCCTCTCTCCCTGTATCTCCCTCCCTCTCTCCCTGTATCTCCCTCCCTCTCTCCCTGTATCTCCCTCCCTCTCTCCCTGTATCTCCCTCCCTCTCTCCCTGTATCTCCCTCTCTCCCTGTATCTCCCTCCCCCTGTATCTCCCCTCTCCCTCTCTCATCTCTCCCCTGTATCTCCCTCTCTCCCCCTGTATCTCTCTCTCTGCCTTTTCTCTCCCTGCCCTTTTCTCTCCCTGCCCCTTTCTCCCTGTATCTCTCCCTGTATCTCTCCCTGTATCTCTCCCTGTATCTCCCTCTCTCTCCCTGTATTTCTCTCGCTCCCTCTCTCTCTCTGTATCCCTCCCTCTCTTTCTTCTGCCTTCTCTCTCCCTGCTCCTTCCTCCCGGTATCCCTCCCTCTCTCTCCCATCACCTCTCTCTCCCTGCCCCTTCCTCCCGGTATCCCTCCCTCTCTCTCCCATCACCTCTCTCCCTGCTCCTTCCTCCCGGTATCTCCCAAATCAAATCTCAAATTTATTTATATAGCCCTTCGTACTCAGCTGTCTCTCTCCCCCAAACAGCAAGCAATGCTCCTTCCTCCCTCTCTCTCCCATCACCTCTCTCTCCCTGCCCTTTTCTCTCCCCCCTGTGTATCTCTCCCTGTATCTCTCCCTGTATCTCTCCCCCTGTATCCCTCCCTCTCTCTCCCATCACCTCTCTCTCCCTGCTCCTTCCTCCCGGTATCCCTCCTCTCTCCCATCACCTCTCTCTCCCTGCTCTCCCTGCCCTCCCTCTCTCTCCCATCACCTCTCCCCTGCTGCCCTCCCTTCTCCCTCTCTCTCCCTGGTATCCCTCCCTCTCTCTCCCATCACCTCTCTCTCCCTGCTCCTTTCTCTCCCTCCCTCTCTCTCCCTGCCCCTTTCTCCCGTATCCCTCCCTCTCTTCCCATCACCTCTCTCCCCTGCCTATCCCTCCCTCTCTCCCCATCACCTCTCTCCCTGCCCCTTTCTCCCGGTCCCTCCTCTCTCTCCCATCACCTCTCTCCCTGCCCTTTTCCCCGTATCCCTCCCTCTCTCTCCCATCATCCTCTCTCTCTCTCCTTTCTCCCGTATCCCTCCCTCTCTCTCTCCCTGCCCCTTCCTCCCTCTCCCTGCTCCTTCCTCCCGTATCCCTCCCCCTCTCTCCCATCATCTCTCTCTCCCTGCTCCTTCTCCCGGTATCCCTCCCTCTCTCTCCCATCATCTCTCTCCTCCCCCGGTATCCCTCCCTCTCTCTCCCATCACCTCTCTCTCCCTCCTTCCTCCCGCCCTCCCTCTCTCTCCCGGTATCCCTCCCTCTCTCTCCCATCATCTCTCTCTCCCTGCCCCTTCCTCCCGGTATCCCTCCCTCTCTCTCCATCTCTCTCCCCTGCTCATCCCTCTCTCTCCCCATGCTCCTTCCTCCCGGTATCCCTCCCTCTCTCTCCCATCACCTCTCTCCCCTGCTCCTTCCTCCCGGTATCCCTCCCTCTCTCTCCCATCATCTCTCTCTCCCTGCCCCTTCCTCCCGGTATCCCTCCCTCTCTCTCCCATCATCTCTCTCTCCCTGCTCCTTTCTCCCGGTATCCCTCCCTCTCTCTCCCATCATCTCTCTCTCCCTGCTCCTTCCTCCCGGTATCCCTCCCTCTCTCTCCCATCCCCCTCTCTCCCATCATCCCTCTCCCCCTCCCTCTCTCTCCCATCTCCTTCCTCCCGGTATCCCTCCCTCTCTCTCCCATCATCTCTCTCTCCCTACCCCTTTGAAAAGTACTGGCATGAACAGTATCAACAGATATGTAGGTATATATATATATATATATATATATATATAGATGTATAGTGCCATCTACTAGCAGTGGTAGGTAGTGTCCTGTTATCAACAGATATGTAGGTATATATATAGATGTATAGTGCCATCTACTAGCAGTGGTAGGTAGTGTCCTGGCTTTAACACACTGTACCTCTGCGTGTGAGAGAGGATTTACCCAGAAGGCTGAAGAGGATTTACCCAGTGTTTAACCCAGAAGGCTGAAGAGGATTTACCCAGTGTTTTACCCAGAAGGCTGAAGAGGATTTACCCAGAAGGTTGAAGAGGATTTCCCCAGTGTTTTACCCAGAAGGCTGAAGAGGATTTACCCAGTGTTTAACCCAGAAGGCTGAAGAGGATTTACCCAGTGTTTTACCCAGAAGGCTGAAGAGGATTTACCCAGTGTTTTACCCAGAAGGCTGAAGAGGATTTATCCAGTGTTTTACCCAGAAGGCTGAAGAAGATTTACCCAAAGTTCTACCCAGAAGGCTGAAGAGGATTTACCCAGTGGTTTACCCAGTGGTTTACCCAGTGGTTTACCCAGAAGGCTGAAGAGGATTTATCCAGTGTTTTACCCAGAAGGCTGAATAGGATTTACCCAGTGTTCTACCCAGAAGGCTGAAGAGGATTTACCCAGTGTTTAACCCAGAAGGCTGAAGAGGATTTACCCAGTGTTTTACCCAGAAGGCTGAATAGGATTTACCCAGTGTTTTACCCAGAAGGCTGAAGAAGATTTACCCAAAGTTCTACCCAGAAGACTGAAGAGGATTTACCCAGTGTTTTACCCAGAAGGCTGAAGATAATTTACCCAGTGTTTTACCCAGTGGTTTACCCAGAAGGCTGAAGAGGATTTACCCAGAAGGCTGAAGAGGATTTACCCAGTGGTTTACTCAGTGTTCTACCCAGAAGGCTGAAGAGGATTTACCCAAAGTTCTATCCAGAAGGCTGAAGAGGATTTACCCAGTGTTTTACCCAGAAGGCTGAAGAGGATTTACCCAGTGTTCTACCCAGAAGGCTGAAGAGGATTTACCCAGTGTTTTACCCAGTGGTTTACCCAGAAGGCTAAAGAGGATTTACCCAGTGTTCTACCCAGAAGGCTGAAGAGGATTTACCCAGTGTTTTACCCAGAAGGCTGAAGAGGATTTACCCAGTGTTTTACCCAGAAGGCTAATTTTTCTGTTTCATTCTACGCCTGCCGGCACTAGTATCTCACTGGGCCAAGGCTCTGGTGGACCTGCTCTAACTTGGAGCCAAGGCAATGCCCTGGGTACTTTTCAGGTGCATTTAAATAGCAATGGCTAACTGTGAACTTTCACCTTCCTATAAATCAACAGTCGTGATGATGCAGAGGTAGTTGATTCTGTGGACTTTAACACCTAACCCAACAGAGGTAGTTGGTTCTTCTCCCCACAAGTCTTTACTGTTACACTCCTGATGTTCTTACATAAATTAGAGACACTACATTTAGTATGATATGTTAAAAATAACAATTCGTATTATATGTTACCAATTTTCCAAACGTACAATGTGTTATGAATTTGCAAAACATATGTGTTAAAACATATATGTTATGAATTCTAGCTAGGTGATGGCTAGATGGCTAATGGCTAACATTAGCTAGGTGGCTAGATGGCTAACATTAGCTAGGTGGCTAGATGGCTAACATTAGCTAGGTGGCTAGATGGCTAACATTAGCTACTAACATTAGCTAGGTGGCTAGATGGCTAACATTAGCTAGCTAGATGGCTAACATTAGCTAGCTCGTAAACTTTAGCTAGGCTAGGGGTTAGGGTTAAGGTTAGGAGTTATGTTAAAGGGGTAGGTGAAGGGTTAGGGTTAGGAGTTATGTTAAAGGGTTAGGTGAAGGGTTAGGGTTAAGGTTAGGAGTTATGTTAAAGGGTTAGGTGAAGGGTTAGGGAACATAACAAGTAGTTGTAAAGTAGTAGAACATTTGCTAATTAACTAAAATGCTGAAGTTGTCCATGATGAGATTTAAACAACCTTTGGGTTGCTAGATGTTCGTGTTATACACCCACCCATCCTACCTCCTTTTGTTTTGCTTGAAGTAACCATCTGTCTTAGGTAACCATACCAAACGTAACATATCATACTAAATGGAGGGTCTCCGGATTTACATACAGAATCATACAAAATGCTCTGAGACCAGGTTGGATGGAAACACAATAACACTAGGAGTTTACATTAATTTATACCACGGCGTTGTTGAATACTCCTTTCTGATTGGCTTGAAGGGGAATTGTAAGGTATATTTGCATGGCAGAATTCAATGGCTATAGTTCCTTTTTACGTGTTTTGTTTGATCTGCTTTTGAAAGCAGAAGTCGAATTGAAATCAGTATTGGTATTGTTATTATATTGAACTAAGATATAAACGCAACATGCAACAATTTCAATGATTTTACTGAGTTACAGTTGATATAAAGAAATCAGTCAATTGATATTAATTAATTAGGCCCTATAGTTTCCATATGACTGGGCAGGGGTGCAGCCAAGGGCACAGGCCCACCCACTTGGCCCATCTACTGAGTCAGACCCAGCCAATCAGAATGAGTTTTTTCTCCACAAAAGGGCTTTATTACAGACAGAAATACTCCCCAGCACCCCTCCCCCACCTCTTCTCAAACGATCCGCAGGTGAAGAAGCCAGATATGGAGGTCCTGGACTGGCTTGGTTACACGTGGTCTGTGGTTGTGAGGCCGGTTGGATGTACTGTCAAATTCTCTAAAACAACGTTGGGGGCAGCTTATGGTAGAGAAATTAACATTCAATCCTCTGGCAACAGCTCTGGTGGACATTCCTGCCGTCAGCATACCAATTGCAACGCTCCCTCAAAACTTGAGACATCTGTGGCATTGTGTTGTGTGACAGAACTGCTCATTTTAAAGAGGCCTTTTATGGTCCCCAGCACAAGGTGCACCTGTGTAATGATCATGCTGTTTAATCAGCTTCTTGATAGGCCACCCCTTTCAGGTGGATTATCTTGGCAAAGGAGGAACGCTCACTAACAGGGATGTAAACAAATGTACAACATTTGAAGGAAATAAGCATTTTGTGCGTATGGAAAATGTCTGGGATTTTAAAAATTTTAGCTCATGAAACATGGGACCAACAATTTTACATGTTACATTTATATATTTTACCATGGCAACTACTGTAGCTCTATAGTAAACTCGCTAGCTGCTTCAGTGTTTAATGAACACATTTCTAAAGACAAATGTGTTAAATTACAGCCATGTTATAAAAGGGATACTCAACTCTGGGCTCAATGCCTTCTCTGGAAAACAATACAACTCTGGGCTCAATGCATTATTATTATAGTATTAGCCCCTAGTTGATTATCCCTTACAATAAAACACTGGTGTTGGGGTAATACTGCGTTTAGAGAAGGGAAACCGTCATACCAGTCTGCACAGTATAAATAAGAACTTGTTCTCAACTAGCTTACCTGGTTAAATAAAGGTGAAATAAATCAAATAAATAAAAAGTAGCACGACAAGAAAGACAGTGAAAAAAAAAGCAAGCTCGAGCCACAGTGTGCATTGCCATAGTGATTCCAGCAGACAAACAGGCCACCAACATCAGGTAGAAAACAACACTACGGCAGATGCAGAAGTTAAAGTATTTTAACTCTGGCGGCAAGTCCCGTCTGGGGTGACGGTATTCAGCCTTAGCTTCATCTGGCTAGTGAGGCTCCACGGTCCGGGTCATGTGTTGTGAAGCTAGCCACAATAAGGATTAATAGTGGAATTTGCGGTTTGCCCACAAACTAAAAGTACCCCTTTGAAAGTGATGCAGAAGGTTACAAATTGGTGGAATCATGCCATATTTAGACTAGATAATGTTAAACAAGGTTGGAATGTGAAGCAATGAAATGGGGTATCAGTCTACTCGGTGACACCCACAGAACACAACTGTGAAGAGTTTATGCAAATATTAGCCTTGTAGCTCTTATCAGAGACTGTGTGAAACCACCTCCCCAGTCAGCCTATTGTGTGTATTGGCATTCATATTGCACTGTACAGCTTTACCTAAGGATTGGGGATCAATGAAATGGGGTGTCAGTCTACTCAATTCCCAAGATATTTTTTCCCAACGTCCTCCTCAGTGTTATCAGACTCCAAAACATCCACGCAGTATTGTTTTTCCTTGGGAATAGCATTCAATAGTATTCAATAGACATACGCATTGCCACTTCCGGCGCCGACAGAGATGGCCGCCTCGCTTCGCGTTCCTAGGAAACTATGCAGTATGTTGTTTTTGTATGTGTTATTTCTTACATTGGTTCCCCAGGTCATCTTAGGTTTCATTACATACAGTCGGGAGGAACAATTGGATATAAGAGCAACGTCAACTCACCGTCATTAAAACCAGGAATACGACTTTCCCGAAGTGGATCCTGTGTTTTGCCCACCACCCAGGACAATGGATGGGATCCTGTGTTTTGCCCACCATCCAGGACAATGTATCGGATCCTGTGTTTTGCCCACCATCCAGGACAATGGATCGGATCCTGTGTTTTGCCCACCATCCAGGACAATGTATCGGATCCCAGCCGGTGAACCAAAACAACGACGTCGTAAAAGAGGCAAACGAAACGGTCTTCTGGTCAGGCTGGTTGGTACACAGAAAATACCCGAGCTCTGAAGCAGCATTCCCCAAGAGAGGATGGCTTTCACTTCAGCAGTAATAAATTCATGACCTTCTTTGAGGAAAAAAAATCATGATTATTAGAAAGCAAATTACGGACTCCTCTTTAAATCTGCGTATTCCTTCAAAGCTCAGTTGTCCTGAGTCTGCACAACTCTGC
The DNA here is from genome assembly GCF_018296145.1 of Oncorhynchus tshawytscha. NCBI lineage: Eukaryota > Metazoa > Chordata > Actinopteri > Salmoniformes > Salmonidae > Oncorhynchus > Oncorhynchus tshawytscha. The sequence goes on along the minus strand of NW_024608704.1, from coordinate 58,965 downwards.
AAGGACCTAGGATCAAGAGAGACACTCAAGTGTTTTAGTACTATATCTCTTGACACAATGATGAAAATAATCATGGCCTCTAAACCTTCAAGCTGCATACTGGACCCTATTCCAAATAAACTACTGAAAGAGCTGCTTCCTGTGCTTGGCCCTCCTATGTTGAACATAATAAACGGCTCTCTATCCACCGGATGTGTACCAAACTCACTAAAAGTGGCAGTAATAAAGCCTCTCTTGAAAAAGCCTAACCTTGACCCAGAAAATATAAAAACTATCGGCCTATATCGAATCTTCCATTCCTCTCAAAAATTTTAGAAAAGGCTGTTGCGCAGCCTTTTCCAGTTGCTAACTCCAGTATACGAAATGCTTCAGTCTGGTTTTAGACCCCATCATAGCACTGAGACGGCACTTGTGAAGGTGGTAAATGACATTTTAATGGCGTCAGATCGAGGCTCTGCATCTGTCCTCGTGTTCCTAGACCTTAGTGCTGCTTTTGATACAATCGATCACCACATTCTTTTGGAGAGATTGGAAACCCAAATTGGTCTACACCGACAAGTTCTGGCCTGGTTTAGATCTTATCTGTTGGAAAGATATCAGTTTGTCTCTGTGAATGGTTTGTCCTCTGACAAATCAACTGTAAATGTTGATGTTCCTCAAGGTTCTGTTTTAGGACCACTATTGTTTTCACTATATATTTTACCTCTTGGGGATGTTATTCGAAAACATAATGTTAACTTTCACTGCTATGCGGATGACACACAGCTGCACATTTCAATGAAACATAGTGAAGCCCCAAAATTGCCCTCGCTAGAAGCCTGTGTTTCAGACATAAGGAAGTGGATGGCTGCAAACTTTCTACTTTTAAACTCGGAAAAAACAGAGATGCTTGTTCTAGGTCCCAAGAAACAAAGAGATCTTCTGTTGAATCTGACAATTAATCTTGATGGTTGTACAGTCGTCTCAAATAAAACTGAAGGACCTCGGCGTTCCTCTGGACCCTGATCTCTCTTTTTTTTGTGTGTGTTTAAAAAAAAAATGTTACCTCCTTTTTCTCCCCAATTTCGTGGTATCCAATTGTTAGTAGCTACTATCTTGCCTCATTGCTACAACTCCCGTACGGGCTCGGGAGAGACGAAGGTTGAGAGTCATGCGTCCTCCGATACACAACCCAACCAAGCCGCACTGCTTCTTAACACAGCGCGCATCCAACCCGGAAGCCAGCCGCACCAATGTGTCGGAGGAAACACCGTGCAACCTTGGTTGGCGTGCACTGCGCCCGGCCTGCCACAGGGGTCGCTGGTGCGCGATGAGACCTAAGGCTACCTGCTGGTTACTAGTCCAACACACTAACCACTAGGCTACCTGCTGGTTACTGGTTCAACACTCTAACCACTAGACTACCTGCTGGTTACTAGTTCAACACACTAACCACTAGACTACCTGCTGGTTACTAGTCCAACACACTAACCACTAGACTTTTTTATTTATTTTTTATTTTACCTTTACAACTGGTTACCTGGCCAAGATAAAGCAAAGCAGTGCGACACAAACAACAACACAGAGTTACACATGGGATAAACACAAGTCCAGTCAATAATAACAGTAGAAAAGGTCTATTTACAATGTTGCAAATGGAGTAAGGCCAGGAAAGGCAATAAATAGGCCCAAACAACAGAAGTAATTACAATAATAGCAAATTAACACTGAAGTGATAGATGTGCAGATGATGATGAGCAAGTCTAAACAATGTGTGCAAAAGAGCAGAAAAAGTCAATAAAAACAATATGGGGATGAGGTAGTTGGGATGGGCTATTTACAGATGGGCTGTACAGCTGCAGCGATCGGTTAGCTGCTCAGATAGCTGATGTTTCAAGTTAGCTCAAAGCATCTTGTGGAACAGTGTTGGGATTCAATGCATTAGGAAGAAACACTGGTTGACATTAAACAAATGGTTGTTCACTGGTTGCAGTCTATTGATTCAGACTCATGAGACAGGTGTGTGCTCGCTCAAGATTAGGGTTTGCCCTTAATGCTCTCTACTGCTTAACGAGAGAGCACATTTTCATCCCAAACTGAGCCATCAAGCATCATATGCTGTTTTGTCACTGGATGAGGCTCAGGGACAAGCCCAAGCACATTCCCTGGTTGGAACCATACAATGTCCTCTCTCATTGGCCAAAATAATTGGTTGGCTCCCACACGACTCATCTTGACTGGAGCACTGCTCTCTGCATCAACATCCTGTATAATACCAGGGGAAGGGTCTTCATTATATTTCACAACACACCACTTTCCAATCAGTCCCTCATGCATGTCTGCAATGGGCTGTATTTGTGCTAGGAGATGTCTGTGGTGCTGTGCAGGTGGAAGTGGAAGGTTGTGTTTTGTCTGCCTCTTTTTGTTCCAATTATCGCGGTCTGTGGGCCAAAACAATCCCATAGATGTGGAGTCATTTGAGGGGCAGGTAGGCATTGTGTCACTGACACAATACTTCAGGTGAGTTCAGGTGGTGTGTTCCCTGACAGGTATGACTCCATAACCTGTTCTGGTGATCTTCTGCTTCTTTATTTTCCATGACTCCCCTTCCCCCCTTTCCCCCCCTTTTTCCCTCTTTTCCCTTTTTCCCCCTTTTCCCCCTTTTCCCCCCTCTTTTCCCTCTTTTCCCCCTTTTCCCCCCTTTTTTCTGTCTGGGAAAGTTATGAGATGGATTTCAGTTCACCACTTTCTTTTCTCTTTCTTTTTGTTTCTGAAGAAACTCCTGGTATCTTTATCGAATCTAGTTGGTTTTTGTTCATTTACACCACATGACCAAAAGTATGTGGACACCTTCTCGTTGAACATCTCATTCCAAAAACATCATGGACATTAATATGGAGTTGGTTCCCCTCTGCTATAACAGCCCCCATTCTTCTGGGAAGGCTATGCACTCGACCACGGAAACCCATTTCATGAAGCCTCCGACGAGCAGTTCTTGTGCTGACGTTGCTTCCAGAGGCAGTTTGGAACTCGGTAGTGAGTGTTGCAACCGAGGACAGACGATTTTTACGTGCTACAGCACTCGATGGTCCTATTCTGTGAGCTTGTGTGGCCTACCACTTCGCGGCTGAGCCGTTGTTGCTCCTAGACGTTTCCACTTCACAATAACAGCACTTACAGTTGACCAGGGTTCAGCTCTAGCAGGACAGAAATGTAACTTGTTGGAAAGGTGGCATCCTATGACGGTGCCAGTTGAAAGTCACTGAGCTCTTTAGTACGGGCAGTCTTACTGCCAATGTTTGTCTATGGAGATTGCAAGGCTGTGCGCTCGATTTTGTACACCTTCTAGCGACGCGTGTTGCTTAAACAGCCGAATCCACTAATTTGAGGGGATGTTGTGGCGGGTTAGTATCAGTGTTACTTTAAACGGTCGGTGTGTACAATCCTGTTACTCTGGTCGTGTAAGATGCTGTTACCACCTAACTCTGTATCTAGATTCACCACGGCTGGGCACATCTGGTGTTCTTACCTCCACCCCCTATAAGTCTGAAACTTGCATGTTTGGGACGAGGTCTCTCCTTATCCTCTATTCTAAGAACAAACAGTACTAGTTTATTTTATTTTATTAATTCGACCATTAAAAAAAAACAAGCACACATAAAACTTGAAAAAGCCGTACAGCACCTGAATAAAATCATGGAGGACAACACACAATACAGTCTGGGACTTATTTCCATTGTTAAATCATGGAGGATAACACACAATACAGTCTGGGACTTATTTTCACTGTTAATTCATGGAGGATAACACACAATACAGTCTGGGACTTATTTCCATTGTTAAATCATAGAGGACAACACACAATACAGTCTGGGACTTATTTCCATTGTTAAATCATGGAGGATAACACACAATACAGTCTGGGACTTATTTCCATTGTGGTCCTCTTGAGACAAGAGCAGGGATTCTACAATGCTAACTCCAGTTGAATATCAGGGATTCTACAATGCTAACCCCAGTTGAATAGCAGGGATTCTACCATGCTAACTCCATGCTAACTCCAGTTGAATATTAGGGATTCTACAATGATAACCCCAGTTGAACTGCTAGCATACAATGTATCCTAAATACACAGAATTAAAACATTTGAAAAAAAAGTAATTTGGTCATGACGTATAATAAAAATATCTTCTCAAGTCATATTTACTTGAATTTTTCTATAATTTCCCTCCATGACGTCCAAGCTCTCCACTGTCTCTATTCATATCCATGGTAACCATCAAAATGTGAATCTCCCTCCATGTTCCCCACTGTCTCTATTCATATCCATGGTAACCATCAAAATGTGAATCTCCCTCCATGTTCCCCACTGTCTCTATTCATATCCATGGTAACCATCAAAATGTGAACCTCCCTCCATGTTCCCCACTGTCTCTATTCATATCCATGGTAACCATCAAAATGTGAACCTCCCTCCATGTTCCCCACTGTCTCTATTCATATCCATGGTAACCATCAAAATGTGAACCTCCCTCCATGTTCCCCACTGTCTCTATTCATATCCATGGTAACCATCAAAATGTGAACCTCCCTCCATGTTCCCCACTGTCTCTATTCATATCCATGGTAACCATCAAAATGTGAACCTCCCTCCATGTTCCCCACTGTCTCTATTCATATCCATGGTAACCATCAAAATGTGAACCTCCCTCCATGTTCCCCACTGTCTCTATTCATATCCATGGTAACCATCAAAATGTGAACCTCCCTCCATGTTCCCCACTGTCTCTATTCATATCCATGGTAACCATCAAAATGTGAACCTCCCTCCATGTTCCCCACTGTCTCTATTCATATCCATGGTAACCATCAAAATGTGAACCTCCCTCCATGTTCCCCACTGTCTCTATTCATATCCATGGTAACCATCAACATGTGATACAGGTGGTGGTGGCAGCTGCAGAGGTGTTTGGGTGTAGGAGACTTGACATCAGAAGAGTTACAGGGTGGGCTAAGTGGTGATGTCCCATCCTTTCAGGATGATGGCCTGAGGTAGGAGTAAATACATTTAATTTGTAGAATAAGGGGGTGTTATTTTTTTACTTTATATCATTATGAATTTATTTAGTACATGTTTATTTTTCAAGTAAAGCATAAGGGAGTTGTATTCCAGTCTAGTAGGTGGCGGTAAAGCAACACATTGGATGCCCGTATCTAAATCCGCTACTGATTTGTATTAGACTATAAATAAATCGACTCGTATTTTTGAAAGTGTAAGGATAATATTCAGCCATGCGTATTGCTTGCCAACATGTTACTCCCTCTATGTTTAATATAACACACATATACATGAATGATTAATTTCGGTGAAGTTTGTTCTTTAGAAACTATTTAACTAGCCACAAAACGAAGGAAATGACAACATTGTACCGGAACCCCCCTCTTCATTCCGGTGTCAGTTCAGCCTACCTTTCACCGGGGCCGTTAAACCTCCACAAGACGTAATGAGAGGCTTTCGAGGAGCTGCTTTACTCACGTCGCTGTTGGTGAGCAGAACAACATTGTGTTTCAATATATTTCATTATATAATCATCTAACGTTGCCGATATACAGGTTCGGTTATGACTTGTGTAGTTACTGTATCAAGCTAAATAACCTTTTCTTTGATGCATTTCAAAACCAAACCTCAGTCCTGGAGACCTACTGGGTGCTTTCGTTCCAGCCAAGCATTATTACTCATCAACTATCTCTGGTTTCTGCACCTTCAGTCTTTACATACATTTGATTCACGCTTAGTGCTGGGCTGGAATAAAAACATGCTCCCAGTTGCTCTCCAGAGGAGAGGATTTGGAGAATCTGCAGACGCCTAAACTAGTTTACTACTTTGATTCAGACCTCTCTTTTTGTTGCTGAAGTTGTACAACAACATGAGTACAGCTAGTTATCAGCTAGTTATCAGCAACTGAAAGCAGCTAGTTATCAGCTAGTTATCAGCAACTGAAAGCAGCTAGTTATCGGCAACTAAAAGCAGCTAGTTATCAGCTAGTTATCAGCTAGTTATCGGCAACTGAAAGCAGCTAGTTATCAGCTAGTTATCGGCAACTAAAAGCAGCTAGTTATCGGCAACTGAAAGCAGCTAGTTATCAGCAACTGAAAGCAGCTAGTTATCAGCTAGTTATCAGCAACTGAAAGCAGCTAGTTATCAGCTAGTTATCGGCAACTAAAAGCAGCTAGTTATCAGCTAGTTATCAGCTAGTTATCAGCAACTGAAAGCAGCTAGTTATCAGCTAGTTATCAGCTAGTTATCGGCAACTGAAAGCAGCTAGTTATCAGCTAGTTATCGGCAACTGAAAGCAGCTAGTTATCAGCTAGTTATCAGCTAGTTATCAGCAACTGAAAGCAGCTAGTTATCAGCAACTGAAAGCAGCTAGTTATCAGCAACTGAAAGCAGCTAGTTATCAGCTAGTTATCAGCAACTGAAAGCAGCTAGTTATCAGCTAGTTATCAGCAACTGAAAGCAGCTAGTTATCAGCAACTGAAAGCAGCTAGTTATCAGCAACTGAAAGCAGCTAGTTATCAGCAACTGAAAGCAGCTAGTTATCAGCAACTGAAAACAGCTAGTTATCAGCAACTGAAAGCAGCTAGTTATCAGCTAGTTATCAGCAACTGAAAGCAGCTAGTTATCAGCAACTGAAAGCAGCTAGTTATCAGCAACTGAAAGCAGCTAGTTATCAGCAACTGAAAGCAGCTAGTTATCAGCTAGTTATCAGCAACTGAAAGCAACTAGTTATCAGCTAGTTATCAGCAACTAAAAGCAGCTAGTTATCAGCAACTGAAAGCAGCTAGTTATCGGCAACTGAAAGCAGCTAGTTATCAGCTAGTTATCAGCAACTGAAAGCAGCTAGTTATCAGCTAGTTATCAGCTAGTTATCAGCAACTGAAAGCAGCTAGTTATTGTTTTGAGGCTATACAGTATTGTTTTGTATTTTACATTTATTATAAACTTAAATGGATGACTAGGAAAAGCTCAAACCCAGTCTATTCACCCACTGGTTCATTCAGCTGCAAAGACAAAGAGTGATTCCGCAACATGTATTTATAACCTCCTAGGAGGCGGGTCAACTCCTAACACAGCCAATGCATCTCTGTTGGGAGGAAATGAATTGTAGGCCGTCATTGAAAATAAGAATTTGTTCTTCACTGACTTGCCTGGTAAATAAAAGGCTTTATAAGTCACGACCCTGTCTGATGCTGGAACCTTTGTGGGTCCCTCTGTGTGAGAGAGGACTGTAGTAGGAGGGTCGTTGGGGTGGGACCCTCTGTGTGAGAGAGGAGGGTCGTTGGGGTGGGCCCCTCTGTGTGAGAGAGGAGGGTCGTTGGGGTGGGCCCCTCTGTGTGAGAGAGGACTGTAGTAGGAGGGTCGTTGGGGTGGGCCCCTCTGTGTGAGAGAGGAGGGTCGTTGGGGTGGGCCCCTCTGTGTGAGAGAGGACTGTAGTAGGAGGGTCGTTGGGGTGGGCCCCTCTGTGTGAGATAGGAGGGTCGTTGGGGTGGGCCCCTCTGTGTGAGATAGGAGGGTCGTTGGGGTGGGCCCCTCTGTGTGAGAGAGGACTGTAGTAGGAGGGTCGTTGGGGTGGGCCCCTCTGTGTGAGAGAGGACTGTAGTAGGAGGATCGTTGGGGTGGGCCCCTCTGTGTGAGAGAGGACTGTAGTAGGAGGGTCGTTGGGGTGGGCCCCTCTGTGTGAGAGAGGACTGTAGTAGGAGGGTCGTTGGGGTGGGCCCCTCTGTGTGAGAGAGGACTGTAGTAGGAGGGTCGTTGGGGTGGGCCCCTCTGTGTGAGAGAGGACTGTAGTAAGAGGGTCGTTGGGGTGGGCCCCTCTGTGTGAGAGAGGACTGTAGTAGGAGGATCGTTGGGGTGGGCCCCTCTGTGTGAGAGAGGACTGTAGTAGGAGGGTCGTTGGGGTGGGCCCCTCTGTGTGAGAGAGGGCTGTAGTAGGAGGATCGTTGGGGTGGGCCCCTCTGTGTGACATAGGAGGGTCGTTGGGGTGGGCCCCTCTGTGTGAGAGAGGACTGTAGTAGGAGGATCGTTGGGGTGGGCCCCTCTGTGTGAGAGAGGACTGTAGTAGGAGGGTCGTTGGGGTGGGCCCCTCTGTGTGAGATAGGACTGTAGTAGGAGGGTCGTTGGGGTGGGCCCCTCTGTGTGAGATAGGAGGGTCGTTGGGGTGGGCCCCTCTGTGTGAGAGAGGACTGTAGTAGGAGGATCGTTGGGGTGGGCCCCTCTGTGTGAGATAGGAGGGTCGTTGGGGTGGGCCCCTCTGTGTGAGAGAGGGCTGTAGTAGGAGGATCGTTGGGGTGGGCCCCTCTGTGTGAGATAGGAGGGTCGTTGGGGTGGGCCCCTCTGTGTGAGAGAGGACTGTAGTAGGAGGGTCGTTGGGGTGGGCCCCTCTGTGTGAGAGAGGACTGTAGTAGGGGGATCGTTGGGGTGGGCCCCTCTGTGTGAGATAGGACTGTAGTAGGAGGGTCGTTGGGGTTGGCCCCTCTGTGTGAGAGAGGACTGTAGTAGGAGGGTCGTTGGGGTGGGCCCCTCTGTGTGAGATAGGACTGTAGTAGGAGGATCGTTGGGGTGGGCCCCTCTGTGTGAGAGAGGACTGTAGTAGGAGGATCGTTGGGGTGGGCCCCTCTGTGTGAGAGAGGACTGTAGTAGGAGGGTCGTTGGGGTGGGCCCCTCTGTGTGAGATAGGACTGTAGTAGGAGGGTCGTTGGGGTGGGCCCCTCTGTGTGAGAGAGGACTGTAGTAGGAGGATCGTTGGGGTGGGCCCCTCTGTGTGAGATAGGAGGGTCGTTGGGGTGGGCCCCTCTGTGTGAGATAGGACTGTAGTAGGGGGACGTTGTGGTGGGCCCCTCTGTGTGAAATAGGACTGTAGTAGGAGGGTCTATCCACCCCTTGTCTGACTCAGTAACTTTCCATACAGCCAGTTCTCTATCCACCCCTTGTCTGACTCAGTAACTTTCCATACAGCCAGTTCTCTATCCACCCCTTGTCTGACTCAGTAACCTTCCATACAGCCAGTTCTCTATCCATTCTTCATTGACCCCAACACATACATTACTTTTACATGTGAATTAATCAATGTTTTTATTTGATTTAAACCCTTAGTTCTAGTATGGTAACATGAATTAGTATATTTCATGCTAGAATCCAACAGAGTGAAACCAGGTAATTTATATTTCCGCTGGGGCCCGACAGTTGAACTATGGTCATGAGGCATTCATAAGTTCCAGTATATTCTTCAAGAATCAATAGGGACACATCACAGGAGGGCTGGTGGCTCCTTCACTGGGGAGAACGGCTCATAGTAACGGCTGAAACGGAATGGTATCAAATCACGTGCTTTTCATGTGTTAGTTTCCATTCCAGCCACTCCATTCCAGCCATTACTATGAGCCCGTTCTCCATTCAGCAGCCTCCGGTGCAGAAATGGGTGTATCAACTGCAGGTTGTCCAGTTAACTGTGAGACAACTAAGTGTTCCATATCTGTCCTGTTTCCAGATCTACGTCCCGCCGGTCCAGATGACTTATATCTTTGTCTATGGGACTCTGAAGAAGGGTCAGCCCAACTACTTCAGGATGCTGCCGGACCAGGGGAACGGGAAGGCAGAGTTCTGTGGTCACGCCCGCACCGTAGATGGCTACCCGCTGGTGATCGCTGGGAAGTACAACATCCCCTACTTGCTGAACCGTCCCGGGGAGGGCCACAGGGTCCAGGGGGAGGTGTACAGGGTGGATGACACCATGCTGAGCTTCCTAGACGCCTTCGAGGGCTGCCCCACCATGTACCAACGCACCTCCGTTCAGATAGAGTTGGAGGACTGGAAGGTGGAGGGGAGAGAGAGGAGTCCAGGCAGCATGATGGAGGCCTTCTTCTACAGCACCACCTCCTACCAGCCTGCCTGGCTCAAACACAACTTCTATGAGAACTACGACGCCTACGGAGACCATGGCTTGGTGTACATCGACAGGGAGGACAGAGAGATCCACTGAAGGATCTGTAGCCTGGGTGCCAACATGCCACTCCTTGTTATGATAACACCAGCAGGTCTGGGACCTGGTTAGATAGGCTGCTACACAGGATAGCTTTTTAGATATGTTGACTTGGTACTGTTGTTTTTACAGTTGACTACTTTTTACTGTCCAGGGATGTAAACTGCTGAGGGCCCTAAAAGGAGACACGTTGTTGCACTGAAACATGTAATAAATCCCTGCTAGGGGGAAGTGCGGGTTTTAGCTAATTAAACTACAGAATATCATCTACATGATCCGTCTCTGTGTGTAAAATAACCAGTGGTTCATGTGAACAGAACTCTCAGATAAAACAATGTAAAGAAAACAATCCAACAAACATGTTAAAGTATAAATTGAATGAAACAGTCATTCTATTTCTGCCCTGTTATAGTGGCCACTATAGTAGACATGGATCAAGTGCACAAGGCTACATGTGAGCAAAAATAACATTCACTGAATTTTAAAAAAAGTAACACTCCAGTTTTACTGTCAAGATCAACACTAAAACAATGTCTTTGGGCCACACATTATTACATTGTACAGTCCTGCCTGTGGACATGTGTTCTACAACGTGTCAACAGCAGAGAGGAGGGAACGGGTGGTTTCTTTCACCTCTATGCCCAGCTACACCTGATCCCTGAATCCACCTGTTTAACAAGCAACGCCTCATTTTTCACCTCATTCTCTCAACCTGAAAATGAAACACACTACTGTAGAGAGAGAACATTAGTTAACATTTCACACAAATTGCCAGGGTCCAGTAAGCAACTGTGTTATAACTCGAGGAACGGCAAGGAGTCGTATACCAGTTAATACTATAGCGAATTGGTTAGGTTACTAATGTCGGCTAGCGTCAGCTGTCTGATGTAACGTTAGCTAGCTAGCGTCAGCTGTCTGATGTAACGTTAGCTAGCTAGCTTCAGCTGTCTGATGTAACGTTAGCTAGCTAGCGTCAGCTGTCTGATGTAACGTTAGCTAGCTAGCGTCAGCTGTCTGATGTAACGTTAGCTAGCTAGCGTCAGCTGTCTGATGATGTAACGTTAGCTAGCTAGCTAGCTTCAGCTGTCTGATGTAACGTTAGCTAGCTAGCTAGCTTCAGCTGTCTGATGTAACGTTAGCTAGCTAGCGTCAGCTGTCTGATGATGTAACGTTAGCTAGCTAGCGTCAGCTGTCTGATGATGTAACGTTAGCTAGCTAGCGTCAGCTGTCTGATGTAACGTTAGCTAGCTAGCGTCAGCTGTCTGATGTAACGTTAGCTAGCTAGCGTCAGCTGTCTGATGTAACGTTAGCTAGCTAGCTTCAGCTGTCTGATGTAACGTTAGCTAGCTAGCTTCAGCTGTCTGATGTAACGTTAGCTAGCTAGCTAGCTTCAGCTGTCTGATGTAACGTTAGCTAGCTAGCTAGCTTCAGCTGTCTGATGTAACGTTAGCTAGCTAGCTAGCTTCAGCTGTCTGATGTAACGTTAGCTAGCTAGCTTCAGCTGTCTGATGTAACGTTAGCTAGCTAGCGTCAGCTGTCTGATGATGTAACGTTAGCTAGCTAGCGAGCTTCAGCTGTCTGATGTAACGTTAGCTAGCTAGCGTCAGCTGTCTGATGTAACGTTAGCTAGCTAGCGTCAGCTGTCTGATGTAACGTTAGCTAGCTAGCGTCAGCTGTCTGATGTAACGTTAGCTAGCTAGCTTCAGCTGTCTGATGTAACGTTAGCTAGCTAGCTAGCTTCAGCTGTCTGATGTAACGTTAGCTAGCTAGCTAGCTTCAGCTGTCTGATGTAACGTTAGCTAGCTAGCTAGCTTCAGCTGTCTGATGTAACGTTAGCTAGCTAGCTAGCTTCAGCTGTCTGATGTAACGTTAGCTAGCTAGCTAGCTGTCAGCTGTCTGATGTAACGTTAGCTAGCTAGCGTCAGCTGTCTGATGATGTAACGTTAGCTAGCTAGCTAGCTTCAGCTGTCTGATGTAACGTTAGCTAGCTAGCTAGCTTCAGCTGTCTGATGTAACGTTAGCTAGCTAGCTTCAGCTGTCTGATGTAACGTTAGCTAGCTAGCGTCAGCTGTCTGATGATGTAACGTTAGCTAGCTAGCGTCAGCTGTCTGATGTAACGTTAGCTAGCTAGCGTCAGCTGTCTGATGTAACGTTAGCTAGCTAGCGTCAGCTGTCTGATGTAACGTTAGCTAGCTAGCGTCAGCTGTCTGATGTAACGTTAGCTAGCTAGCCAGCTGTCTGATGTAACGTTAGCTAGCTAGCTTCAGCTGTCTGATGTAACGTTAGCTAGCTTCAGCTGTCTGATGTAACGTTAGCTAGCTAGCTAGCTTCAGCTGTCTGATGTAACGTTAGCTAGCTAGCTAGCTTCAGCTGTCTGATGTAACGTTAGCTAGCTAGCGTCAGCTGTCTGATGTAACGTTAGCTAGCTAGCGTCAGCTGTCTGATGTAACGTTAGCTAGCTAGCGTCAGCTGTCTGATGTAACGTTAGCTAGCTAGCTAGCTTCAGCTGTCTGATGTAACGTTAGCTAGCTAGCGTCAGCTGTAACGTTAGCTAGCTAGCTACCGTCAGCTGTCTGATGTAACGTTAGCTAGCTAGCTAGCTTCAGCTGTCTGATGTAACGTTAGCTAGCTAGCTTCAGCTGTCTGATGTAACGTTAGCTAGCTAGCGTCAGCTGTCTGATGATGTAACGTTAGCTAGCTAGCTAGCTTCAGCTGTCTGATGTAACGTTAGCTAGCTAGCTAGCTTCAGCTGTCTGATGTAACGTTAGCTAGCTAGCGTCAGCTGTCTGATGATGTAACGTTAGCTAGCTAGCGTCAGCTGTCTGATGATGTAACGTTAGCTAGCGTCAGCTGTCTGACTTTATTAGCAGCTAATTTTCACACCATGAACTCAATTATTTGATCAGATAAATTGGCTAGCTAACGAATACTTGTCCCACCACACTTTCTCCCTCAACTCAAGTAGTCCTATCTACCGTACTGGGCCCAGTCCCATCTACCGTACTGGGCCCAGTCCCATCTACCGTACTGGGCCCAGTCCCATCTACCGTACTGGGCCCAGTCCCATCTACCGTACTGGGCCCAGTCCCATCTACCGTACTGGGCCCAGTCCCATCTACCGTACTGGGCCCAGTCCCATCTACCGTACTGGGCCCAGTCCTATCTACCGTACTGGGCCCAGTCCTATCTACCGTACTGGGCCCAGTCCTATCTACCGTACTGGGCCCAGTCCTATCTACCGTACTGGGCCCAGTCCTATCTACTGTACTGGGCCCAGTCCCTTCTACCGTACTGGGCCCAGTCCCTTCTACCATACTGGGCCCAGTCCTATCTACCATACTGCGTCCAGTCCCATCTACCATACTGGGTCCAGTCCCATCTACCATACTGGGTCCAGTCCCATCTACCATACTGGGCCCAGTCCTATCTACCATACTGGGTCCAGTCAGAGTGTACCGGGTCCAGTCCTATCTACCATACTGGGTCCAGTCCTATCTACCATACTGGGTCCAGTCATTGGTACAGTACTACCAAACCCTACTGTAGTTCTACATGTCTATCGTTTCTTACCTGACCCATGTCATGTGACCTAGCTACTGTCAGATAATGTTGTTTGTCTACTCTGTAGCAGAACCTGTTATGCTAACAGAACATTAGCTAGAAAGCACTTTAGACTGTACGTGTTGGGACCTGTTATGCTAACAGAACATTAGCTACTGTCAGATAATGTTGTTTTGACTACTCCGTATCAGAACCTGTTATGCTAACAGAACATTAGCTACTGTCAGATAATGTTGTTTGACTACTCTGTAGCAGAAGCACTTTAGACTGTACGTGTTGGGACCTGTTATGCTAACAGAACATTAGCTAGAAAGCACTTTAGACTGTACGTGTTGGGACCTGTTATGCTAACAGAACATTAGCTACTGTCAGATAATGTTGTTTTGACTACTCCGTATCAGAACCTGTTATGCTAACATAACATTAGCTACTGTCAGATAATGTTGTTTTGACTACTCCGTATCAGAACCTGTTATGCTAACAGAACATTAGCTACTGTCAGATAATGTTGTTTGACTACTCTGTAGCAGAACCACTTTAGACTGTACGTGTTGGGACCTGTTATGCTAACAGAACATTAGCTAGAAAGCACTTTAGACTGTATGTGTTGGGACCTGTTATGCTAACAGAACATTAGCTACTGTCAGATAATGTTGTTTGACTACTCTGTAGCAGAACCTGTTATGCTAACAGTACATTAGCTAGAAAGCACTTTAGACTGTAGGTGTTGGGACCTGTAAAAATTACTACAATTATACATTCCTCTATGAAGCTAAACTGTCTGATCACTGTAGTGAGTGATCACCTGCTGCAGGAAATGTCTGATCACTGTAGTGAGTGATGACCTGCTGCAGGACATGTCTGACCTGTTGTTGAGAGACCATTAGTGGGACAGGACATGTCTGACCTGTTGTTGAGACCATTAGTGGGACAGGACATGACTGACCTATGTTGTTGAGAGACCATTAGTGGGACAGGACATGACTATGTTGTTGAGAGACCATTAGTGGGACAGGACATGACTATGTTGTTGAGAGACCATTAGTGGGACAGGACATGACTATGTTGTTGAGAGACCATTAGTGGGACAGGACATGACTATGTTGTTGAGAGACCATTAGTGGGACAGGACATGACTATGTTGTTGAGAGACCATTAGTGGGACAGGACATGACTATGTTGTTGAGAGACCATTAGTGGGACAGGACATGACTATGTTGTTGAGAGACCATTAGTGGGACAGGACATGACTATGTTGTTGAGAGACCATTAGTGGGACAGGACTTGACTATGTTGTTGAGAGACCATTAGTGGGACAGGACTTGACTATGTTGTTGAGACCATTAGTGGGACAGGACATGACTATGTTGTTGAGAGACCATTAGTGGGACAGGACATGACTATGTTGTTGAGAGACCATTAGTGGGACAGGACATGACTATGTTGTTGAGAGACCATTAGTGGGACAGGACATGACTATGTTGTTGAGAGACCATTAGTGGGACAGGACATGACTGACCTGTTGTTGAGACCATTAGTGGGACAGGACATGACTATGTTGTTGAGACCATTAGTGGGACAGGACATGACTATGTTGTTGAGAGACCATTAGTGGGACAGGACATGACTATGTTGTTGAGAGACCATTAGTGGGACAGGACATGACTATGTTGTTGAGAGACCATTAGTGGGACAGGACATGACTATGTTGTTGAGAGACCATTAGTGGGACAGGACATGACTATGTTGTTAAGAGACCATTAGTGGGACAGGACATGACTATGTTGTTGAGAGACCATTAGTGGGACAGGACATGACTATGTTGTTGAGAGACCATTAGTGGGACAGGACATGACTATGTTGTTGAGAGACCATTAGTGGGACAGGACATGACTATGTTGTTGAGAGACCATTAGTGGGACAGGACATGACTATGTTGTTGAGAGACCATTAGTGGGACAGGACTTGACTATGTTGTTGAGACCATTAGTGGGACAGGACATGACTATGTTGTTGAGAGACCATTAGTGGGACAGGACATGTCTGACCTGTTGTTGAGACCATTAGTGGGACAGGACATGACTGACCTATGTTGTTGAGAGACCATTAGTGGGACAGGACATGACTATGTTGTTGAGAGACCATTAGTGGGACTTTACATTATAGACTTATATCATACCACTGTTAGGTTCTTATTTTTCAGAGTAAATAACTCAGACTCTAGAGAAGCTTTAACCAAGTTTAATCATTTCCCAAAGGTTCTGTACAGCAGAAAATCAGACAGCTAAAGATTTCAGACTTCACAGTTTATATACATCCTACTTAAGACACTCCCCTTTCTCTCCAATCCCTACATTTCATGGCTCCACAGGAAGCTAATAAAGAGGGTAACAGGATACCAAACATTAAATTACTCTCTTCAGAGAATCTGTCCTGACCTCAACCTCTCATCTAATACCCAGATGTCTCCCTGTATCAACACATCTCTGACCTCAACCCCTCCTTCACCTAGTCCACAGATGTCCATCTGTCTCCCCATGTATCAACACATCTCTGTCCTCACCTCCTGACCTCAACCCCTCCTTCACCTAATCCACAGATGTCCATCTGTCTCCCCTGTATCAACACATCTCTGTCCTCACCTCCTGACCTCAACCCCTCCTTCACCTATTCCACAGATGACCATCTGTCTCCCTGTATCAACACATCGCTGTCCTGACCTCAACCCCTCCTTCACCTAATCCACAGATGTCCATCTGTCTCCCCATGTATCAACACATCTCTGTCCTGACCTCAACCCCTCCTTCACCTAATCCACAGATGTCCATCTCTCCCCTGTATCAACACATCTCTGTCCTCACCTCCTGACCTCAACCCCTCCTTCACCTAATCCACAGATGTCCATCTGTCTCCCCATGTATCAACACATCTCTGTCCTCACCTCCTGACCTCAACCCTCCTTCACCTAATCCACAGATGTCCATCTGTCTCCCCATGTATCAACACATCTCTGTCCTCACCTCCTGACCTCAACCCCTCCTTCACCTAATCCACAGGTGTCCATCTGCCTCTCCCATGTATCAACACATCTCTGTCCTGACCTCAACCCCTCCTTCACCTAATCCACAGATGTCCATCTGTCTCCCTGTATCAACACATCTCTGTCCTCACCTCCTGACCTCAACCCTCCTTCACCTAATCCACAGATGTCCATCTGTCTCCCCATGTATCAACACATCTCTGTCCTCACCTCCTGACCTCAACCCCTCCTTCACCTAATCCACAGATGTCCATCTGTCTCCCCATGTATCAACACATCTCTGTCCTGACCTCAACCCCTCCTTCACCTAATCCACAGATGTCCATCTGTCTCCCCTGTATCAACACATCTCTGTCCTCACCTCCTGACCTCAACCCCTCCTTCACCTAATCCACAGATGTCCATCTGTCTCCCCTGTATCAACACATCTCTGTCCTCACCTCCTGACCTCAACCCCTCCTTCACCTAATCCACAGATGTCCATCTGTCTCCCCATGTATCAACACATCTCTGTCCTCACCTCCTGACCTCAACCCCTCCTTCACCTAATCCACAGATGTCCATCTGTCTCCCCATGTATCAACACATCTCTGTCCTCACCTCCTGACCTCAACCCCTCCTTCACCTAATCCACAGATGTCCATCTGTCTCCCCATGTATCAACGCATTGCTGTCCTCTCCTCCATCAAACACATTCCAAAGCCTTCTGTCTTTCTTCAGAGATCCATTCTAACAGAACACCCAGTCTCTTTCATTTCCTATCATTCATTTACTATCTCAATGTTTAGCACATTCATTCTTCCCATGACAGACTGACCAGGTGAATCCAGGATCCCTTATTGATGTCACCTTAAATTCACTTCAATCAGTGTAGATGAAGGGGAGGAGACGGGTTAAATAATGATTCTTTGCCATTCAGAGGGTGAATGGGCAAGAAAAGATTGAAATCAAATTTGATTAGTCACAATGCAGTAAAAAATAATGAATAAGAACTAAAATTAACAAATAATTAAAGAGCAGCAGTAATAATAATCATAGCGAGACTATATGCAGGGGGTACCGGCTAGTAATGAGACTATATGCAGGGGGCACCGGTTAGTAATGAGACTATATGCAGGGGGCACCGGTTAGTAATGAGACTATATACAGGGGGTACCGGTACAGAGTCAATGTGCGGGGTCACCGGTGTCATACCTCTGCACCATCTCTCTGTCTCCTACACCCAGGATGCTGTGGTCAGAGAGGTCGTAAATTCCTGGAGGAGAATATCTCCTCATGGCCAGAGTATTTAGAGAAAGTGAGTTTTCATATAGAGAGAGAAGGAGGATATACACCCAAAAGGGTCACGTTGTGGCAATACAGACAGGTGGTTAGTAAAGTAACCTGGAGTAAAGTGAGCCGGTACTCCAGAGGTGAAGAGAGGGCAGGGTGAAAGAAGAGGCCTAAAGTGCAGGTAGGAGCCGTCTAGAAGAGGCCTAAAGGGCAGGAAGGAGCCGTCTAGAAGAGGCCTAAAGGACAGGAAGGAGCCGTCTAGAAGAGGCCTAAAGGGCAGGAAGGAGCAGACTAGAAGAGGGTTGGTCAGTGTCCTCCTAGTCCTCACTGGCTCCGTGGTCAGTAAGGATCCTTCCTCTGGCTCAGGAGGGGTCGACTAGCTCAACAGGTAGCACTACGGATCACCTCCATCCACCTGGAGACAGACAGACAGGTTAGAGACAGACAGGTAGCACTACGGATCACCTCCATCCACCTGGAGACAGACAGACAGGTTAGAGACAGACAGGTAGCACTACGGATCACCTCCATCCACCTGGAGGAAGACACAGGTAGCACTACCAAACACCACACTACTGAAAACAACAAGACAACACCACACTACTGAAGACAACACCACACCACTGAAGACAACACCACACCACTGAAGACAACACCACACCACTGAAGACAACACCACACTACTGAAGACAACACCACTGAAGACAACACCACACTACTGAAGACAACACAACAAGACAACACCACACTACTGAAGACAACACCACACTACTGAAGACAACACCACTGAAGACAACACCACACTACTGAAGACAACACCACTGAAGACAACACCACACCACTGAAGACAACAAGACAACACCACACTACTGAAGACAACAAGACAACACAACAAGACAACACCACACTACTGAAGACAACACAACTGAAGACAAGACAACACAACTGAAGACAACACAACACTACTGAAGACAACACCACTGAAGACAACAAGACAACACAACACTACTGAAGACAACACCACTGAAGACAACAAGACAACACAACACTACTGAAGACAACACCACTGAAGACAACAAGACAACACTACTGAAGACAACACCACTGAAGACAACAAGACCACACTACTGAAGACAACACCACACTACTGAAGACTACAAGACAACACCACACTACTGAAGACACCACCACACTACTGAAAACAACACCACACTACTGAAGACTACAAGACACCACCACACTACTGAAGACAAGACAACACAACACTACTGAAGACAACACTACTGAAGACAACAAGACAACACAACACTACTGAAGACAACACCACTGAAGACAACAAGACAACACAACACTACTGAAGACAACAAGACAACAAGACAACAACACTACTGAAGACAACACCACTGAAGACAACAAGACAACACAACACTACTGAAGACAACACCACACTACTGAAGACAACACTACTAAAGACAACAAGACAACACAACACTACTGAAGACAACACCACACTACTGAAGACAAGACAACACCACACTACTGTAGACAACACCACACTACTGAAGACAAGACAACACCACACTACTGAAGACAACACTACACTACCACACTACTGAAGATAACACCACACAACAGGTTGCCAAGGGAACTGACCTCTGGAAGGTGTACTGGCTCTCTGATCTGAAGTAGTACACGTGAGACTTGAAGTGGAGCTTGAAAACGTAGTCCTTCTGGATGTTCTCTGTCTCCGCGGGAACCGTCAACGAGTAGCCTAGCAACGGGAGGCTGGCCAGAGGGTAGTCATCCTATAGGGAACAGAGATGACCTTTAGACTACTGCATCCCATAATAAATACTATATAGAGATACCTGATGTTACCTGATGTGACTTGTAGAAGAACAGGCTGAAGTTGGTGAAGACCCCCCAGAGTTAGGTTTAGGTTAGAGTTAGGTTTAGGTTAGAGTTAGGTTTAGGTTAGAGTTAGGTTTAGGTTAGGTTTAGGTTAGAGTTAGGTTTAGGTTAGAGTTAGGTTTAGGTTAGAGTTAGGTTTAGGTTAGGGTCCTTACCTGATGTGACTTGTAGAAGAACAGGCTGAAGTTGGTGAAGACCACCCAGAGTTTCTGCCATCCATTACTGTTCTTAAACTTCCTCAGCAGGTTACCTGATAACTGGTTCTGATAGGGGGAGAAAGGACCAACAAGAAGAGACATTAACACAGGAGTAACCAATAGCAGAAGAGATTAACACAGGTTGTCTGGTCTTGAAGTTATAATGTTGTTATATCCCACCTCTCTGTACCAGGTTATATCAGGTTATATCCCAACTCTCTGTACCAGGTTATATCCCACCTCTCTGTATCAGGTTATATCAGGTTATATCCCAACTCTCTGTACCAGGTTATATCCCACCTCTCTGTACCAGGTTATATCAGGTTATATCCCACCTCTCTGTACCAGGTTGTATCAGGTTATATCCCACCTCTCTGTACCAGGTTATATCAGGTTATTTCCCACCTCTCTGTATCAGGTTATTTCCCACCTCTCTGTACCAGGTTATATCCCACCTCTCTGTATCAGGTTATATCCCACCTCTCTGTATCAGGTTATATAGGGTTATATCCCACCTCTCTGTATCAGGTTATATCAGGTTATATCCCACCTCTCTGTACCAGGTTATATCCCACCTCTCTGTATCAGGTTATATCAGGTTATATCCCACCTCTCTGTACCAGGTTATTTCCCACCTCTCTGTATCAGGTTATATCCCACCTCTCTGTACCAGGTTATATCCCACCTCTCTGTACCAGGTTATATCCCACCTCTCTGTACCAGGTTATATCTGGTTATATCCCACCTCTTTGTACCAGGTTATATCAGGTTATATCCCACCTCTCTGTACCAGGTTATATCCCACCTCTCTGTACCAGGTTATATCCGGTTATAGCCCACCTCTCTGTATCAGGTTATATCAGGTTATATCCCACCTCTCTGTATCAGGTTATATCCCACCTCTCTGTACCAGGTTATATCAGGTTATATCCCACCTCTCTGTATCAGGTTATATCCCACCTCTCTGTATCAGGTTATATCCCACCTCTCTGTATCAGGTTATATCCCACCTCTCTGTATCAGGTTATATCCCACCTCTCTGTATCAGGTTATATCCCACCTCTTTGTACCAGGTTATATCAGGTTATATCCCACCTCTCTGTACCAGGTTATATCCGGTTATATCCCACCTCTTTGTACCAGGTTATATCAGGTTATATCCCACCTCTCTGTACCAGGTTATATCCCACCTCTCTGTACCAGGTTATATCCGGTTATATCCCACCTCTTTGTACCAGGTTATATCAGGTTATATCCCACCTCTCTGTATCAGGTTATATCCCACCACTCTGAACCAGGTTGTATCAGGTTATTTCCCACCTCTCTGTATCAGGTTATATCAGGTTATATCCCACCTCTCTGTATCAGGTTATATCCCACCTCTCTGTATCAGGTTATATCCCACCTCTCTGTATCAGGTTATATCCCACCTCTCTGTATCAGGTTATATCCCACCTCTCTGTATCAGGTTATATCCTACCTCTCCTTACCAGGTTGTACCAGGTTATATCCCACCTCTCTGTATCAGGTTATATCCTACCTCTCTGTACCAGGTTGTACCAGGTTATATCCCACCTCTCTGTATCAGGTTATATCCCACCTCTCTGTACCAGGTTGTACCAGGTTATATCCCACCTCTCTGTATCAGGTT
Source organism: Oncorhynchus tshawytscha (assembly GCF_018296145.1). NCBI lineage: Eukaryota > Metazoa > Chordata > Actinopteri > Salmoniformes > Salmonidae > Oncorhynchus > Oncorhynchus tshawytscha. The sequence continues at coordinate 37,314 of NW_024608704.1, read as the reverse complement.
ATATCCCACCTCTCTGTATCAGGTTATATCCCACCTCTCTGAACCAGGTTGTATCAGGTTATTTCCCACCTCTCTGTACCAGGTTATTTCCAACCTCTCTGTACCAGGTTATATCCCACCTCTGTACCAGGTTATATCAGGTTATTTCCCACCTCTCTGTACCAGGTTATTTCCAACCTCTCTGTATCAGGTTATATCCCACCTCTCTGTACCAGGTTATATCCCACCTCTCTATCAGGTTATAGCCCACCTCTCTGTATCAGGTTATATCAGGTTATTTCCCACCTCTCTGTATCAGGTTATAGCCCACCTCTCTGTACCAGGTTATATCCCACCTCTCTGTATCAGGTTATATCAGGTTATTTCCCACCTCTCTGTATCAGGTTATTTCCCACCTCTCTGTATCAGGTTATATCCCACCTCTCTGTACCAGGTTATATCCCACCTCTCTGTACCAGGTTATATCCAGTACTGTGGGTCAGGTTATATCCTACCTCTCTGTATCAGGTTATATCCCACCTCTCTGAATCAGGTTGTATCAGGTTATATCCCATCACTCTGTACCAGGTTATATCAGGTTATTTCCCACCTCTCTGTATCAGGTTATATCCCACCTCTCTGTATCAGGTTATATCAGGTTATATCCCACCTCTCTGTATCAGGTTATATCCCACCTCTCTGTATCAGGTTATATCCCACCTCTCTGTACCAGGTTATATCAGGTTATTTCCCACCTCTCTGTATCAGGTTATATCAGGTTATATCCCACCTCTCTGTATCAGGTTATATCCCACCTCTCTGTACCAGGTTATATCCCACCTCTCTGTATCAGGTTATATCCCACCTCTCTGTATCAGGTTATATCCCACCTCTCTGTATCAGGTTATATCCTACCTCTCTGTACCAGGTTGTACCAGGTTATATCCCACCTCTCTGTATCAGGTTATATCCTACCTCTCTGTACCAGGTTGTACCAGGTTATATCCCACCTCTCTGTATCAGGTTATATCCCACCTCTCTGTACCAGGTTGTACCAGGTTATATCCCACCTCTCTGTATCAGGTTATATCCCACCTCTCTGTATCAGGTTATATCCCACCTCTCTGAACCAGGTTGTATCAGGTTATTTCCCACCTCTCTGTACCAGGTTATTTCCAACCTCTCTGTACCAGGTTATATCCCACCTCTGTACCAGGTTATATCAGGTTATTTCCCACCTCTCTGTACCAGGTTATTTCCAACCTCTCTGTATCAGGTTATATCCCACCTCTCTGTACCAGGTTATATCCCACCTCTCTATCAGGTTATAGCCCACCTCTCTGTATCAGGTTATATCAGGTTATTTCCCACCTCTCTGTATCAGGTTATAGCCCACCTCTCTGTACCAGGTTATATCCCACCTCTCTGTATCAGGTTATATCAGGTTATTTCCCACCTCTCTGTATCAGGTTATTTCCCACCTCTCTGTATCAGGTTATATCCCACCTCTCTGTATCAGGTTATATCCCACCTCTCTGTACCAGGTTATATCCCACCTCTCTGTACCAGGTTATATCCAGTACTGTGGGTCAGGTTATATCCTACCTCTCTGTATCAGGTTATATCCCACCTCTCTGAATCAGGTTGTATCAGGTTATTTCCCACCTCTCTGTATCAGGTTATAGCCCACCTCTCTGTACCAGGTTATTTCCCACCTCTCTGTACCAGGTTATAGCCCACCTCTCTGTACCAGGTTATATCCCACCTCTCTGTATCAGGTTATATCAGGTTATTTCCCACCTCTCTGTATCAGGTTATAGCCCACCTCTCTGTACCAGGTTATATCCCACCTCTCTGTATCAGGTTATAGCCCACCTCTCTGTACCAGGTTATATCCCACCTCTCTGTATCAGGTTATATCAGGTTATTTCCCCACCTCTCTGTATCAGGTTATAGCCCACCTCTCTGTACCAGGTTATAGCCCACCTCTCTGTATCAGGTTATAGCCCACCTCTCTGAACCAGGTTATAGCCCATCTCTCTGTACCAGGTTATATCCCACCTCTCTGTATCAGGTTGTATCAGGTTATGACCCACCTCTCTGTATCAGGTTATTCCCCACCTCTCTGTACCAGGTTATATCCCACCTCTCTGTATCAGGTTATTCCCCACCTCTTTGTATCAGGTTATATCCCACCTCTCTGTATCAGGTTATTTCCCACCTCTCTGTATCAGGTTATATCCCACCTCTCTGTACCAGGTTATATCCCACCTCTCTGTATCAGGTTATATCCGGTTATATCCCACCTCTCTGTACCAGGTTGTACCAGGTTATATCCCACCTCTCTGTACCAGGTTATATCCCACCTCTCTGTATCAGGTTATATCCCACCTCTCTGTATCAGGTTATATCCCACCTCTCTGTACCAGGTTATATCAGGTTATTTCCCACCTCTCTGTATCAGGTTATATCAGGTTATATCCCACCTCTCTGTATCAGGTTATATCCCACCTCTCTGTACCAGGTTATATCCCACCTCTCTGTATCAGGTTATATCCCACCTCTCTGTATCAGGTTATATCCCACCTCTCTGTATCAGGTTATATCCTACCTCTCTGTACCAGGTTGTACCAGGTTATATCCCACCTCTCTGTATCAGGTTATATCCTACCTCTCTGTACCAGGTTGTACCAGGTTATATCCCACCTCTCTGTATCAGGTTATATCCCACCTCTCTGTACCAGGTTGTACCAGGTTATATCCCACCTCTCTGTATCAGGTTATATCCCACCTCTCTGTATCAGGTTATATCCCACCTCTCTGAACCAGGTTGTATCAGGTTATTTCCCACCTCTCTGTACCAGGTTATTTCCAACCTCTCTGTACCAGGTTATATCCCACCTCTGTACCAGGTTATATCAGGTTATTTCCCACCTCTCTGTACCAGGTTATTTCCAACCTCTCTGTATCAGGTTATATCCCACCTCTCTGTACCAGGTTATATCCCACCTCTCTATCAGGTTATAGCCCACCTCTCTGTATCAGGTTATATCAGGTTATTTCCCACCTCTCTGTATCAGGTTATAGCCCACCTCTCTGTACCAGGTTATATCCCACCTCTCTGTATCAGGTTATATCAGGTTATTTCCCACCTCTCTGTATCAGGTTATTTCCCACCTCTCTGTATCAGGTTATATCCCACCTCTCTGTATCAGGTTATATCCCACCTCTCTGTACCAGGTTATATCCCACCTCTCTGTACCAGGTTATATCCAGTACTGTGGGTCAGGTTATATCCTACCTCTCTGTATCAGGTTATATCCCACCTCTCTGAATCAGGTTGTATCAGGTTATAGCCCACCTCTCTGTACCAGGTTATTTCCCACCTCTCTGTATCAGGTTATAGCCCACCTCTCTGTACCAGGTTATAGCCCACCTCTCTGTACCAGGTTATATCCCACCTCTCTGTATCAGGTTATATCAGGTTATTTCCCACCTCTCTGTATCAGGTTATAGCCCACCTCTCTGTACCAGGTTATATCCCACCTCTCTGTATCAGGTTATAGCCCACCTCTCTGTACCAGGTTATATCCCACCTCTCTGTATCAGGTTATATCAGGTTATTTCCCCACCTCTCTGTATCAGGTTATAGCCCACCTCTCTGTACCAGGTTATAGCCCACCTCTCTGTATCAGGTTATAGCCCACCTCTCTGAACCAGGTTATAGCCCATCTCTCTGTACCAGGTTATATCCCACCTCTCTGTATCAGGTTGTATCAGGTTATGACCCACCTCTCTGTATCAGGTTATTCCCCACCTCTCTGTACCAGGTTATATCCCACCTCTCTGTATCAGGTTATTCCCCACCTCTTTGTATCAGGTTATATCCCACCTCTCTGTATCAGGTTATTTCCCACCTCTCTGTATCAGGTTATATCCCACCTCTCTGTACCAGGTTATATCCCACCTCTCTGTACCAGGTTATATCCCACCTCTCTGTATCAGGTTATATCCGGTTATATCCCACCTCTCTGTACCAGGTTGTACCAGGTTATATCCCACCTCTCTGTACCAGGTTATATCCCACCTCTCTGTATCAGGTTATATCAGGTTATTTCCCACCTCTCTGTATCAGGTTATATCCCACCTCTCTGTACCAGGTTATTTCCCACCTCTCTGTATCAGGTTATATCAGGTTATATCCCAACTCTCTGTATCAGGTTATATCCAGTACTGTGGGTCAGGTAGGTAGAGAAGACAGAGAGGTTAGACGGTACTGTGGATCAGGTAGGTAGAGAAGACAGAAACAGAGAGGTTAGACGGTACTGTTGGTCAGGTAGGTTGAGAAGACAGAGACAGAGAGGTTAGAAAGAGACAGAGAGGTTAGACGGTACTGTGGGTCAGGTAGGTTGAGAAGACAGAGACAGAGAGGTTAGACGGTACTGTGGGTCAGGTAGGTAGAGAAGACAGAGAGGTTAGACGGTACTGTGGATCAGGTAGGTAGAGAAGACAGAAACAGAGAGGTTAGACGGTACTGTGGGTCAGGTAGGTTGAGAAGACAGAGACAGAGAGGTTAGAAAGAGACAGAGAGGTTAGACGGTACTGTGGGTCAGGTAGGTAGAGAAAACCGAAACAGAGAGGTTAGACGGTACTGTGGGTCAGGTAGGTTGAGAAGACAGAGAGGTTAGACGGTACTGTGGGTCAGGTAGGTAGAGAAGACAGAGAGGTTAGACAGAAACAGAGAGGTTAGACGGTACTGTGGATCAGGTAGGTAGAGAAGACAGAGAGGTTAGACGGTACTGTGGATAAGGTAGGTAGAGAAGACAGAGAGGTTAGACGGTACTGTGGGTCAGGCAGGTAGAGAGGACAGAAACAAAGAGGTTAGACGGTACTGTGGGTCAGGTAGGTAGAGGAGACAGAAGTTAGACGGAGACAGAGAGGTTGGACAGTACTGTGGATCAGGTAGGTAGAGAATACAGAGAGGTTAGACGGTACTGTGGGTCAGGTAGGTAGAGAAGACAGAGGTTAGACGGTACTGTGGGTCAGGTAGGTTGAGAAAACAGAAACAGAGAGGTTAGACGGTACTGTGGGTCAGGTAGGTAGAGAAGACAGAAGACAGAGAGGTTAGACAGAAACAGAGAGGTTAGACGGTACTGTGGGTCAGGTAGGTTGAGAAGACAGAAGACAGAGAGGTTAGACAGAAACAGAGAGGTTAGACGGTACTGTGGATCAGGTAGGTTGAGAAGACAGAGAGGTTAGACGGTACTGTGGGTCAGGTAGGTAGAGAAGACAGAGGTTAGACGGTACTGTGGGTCAGGTAGGTAGAGAAGACAGAGAGGTTAGACAGAAACAGAGAGGTTAGACGGTACTGTGGGTCAGGTAGGTAGAGAAGACAGAGAGGTTAGACGGAGACAGAGGTTAGACGGTACTGTGGGTCAGGTAGGTAGAGAAGACAGAGAGGTTAGACGGAGACAGAGAGGTTAGACGGTACTGTGGGTCAGGTAGGTAGAGAAGACAAAAACAGAGAGGTTAGACGGTACTGTGGATCAGGTAGGTTGAGAAGACAGAGGTTAGACGGTACTGTGGGTCAGGTAGGTTGAGAAAACAGAAACAGAGAGGTTAGACGGTACTGTGGGTCAGGTAGGTAGAGAAGACAGAGAGGTTAGACGGTACTGTGGGTCAGGTAGGTTGAGAAGACAGAGGTTAGACGGTACTGTGGGTCAGGTAGGTAGAGAAGACAGAGAGATTAGACGGTACTGTGGGTCAGGTAGGTAGAGAAGACAGAGGTTAGACGGAGACAGAGAGTTAGACAGAGACAGAGGTTAGACGGAGACAGAGAGGTTAGACGGTACTGTGGGTCAGGTAGGTAGAGAAGACAGAGAGGTTAGACGGTACTGTGGGTCAGGTAGGTAGAGAAGACAGAGAGGTTAGACAGAAACAGAGGTTAGACGGTACTGTGGGTCAGGTAGGTAGAGAAGACAGAGAGGTTAGACGGTACTGTGGGTCAGGTAGGTTGAGAAGACAGAGAGGTTAGACGGTACTGTGGGTCAGGTAGGTAGAGAAGACAGAGGTTAGACGGTACTGTGGGTCAGGTAGGTAGAGAAGACAGAGAGGTTAGACGGTACTGTGGGTCAGGTAGGTAGAGAAGACAGAGAGGTTAGACGGTACTGTGGGTCAGGTAGGTAGAGAAGACAGAAGACAGAGAGGTTAGACAGAAACAGAGAGGTTAGACGGTACTGTGGGTCAGGTAGGTTGAGAAGACAGAAGACAGAGAGGTTAGACAGAAACAGAGAGGTTAGACGGTACTGTGGATCAGGTAGGTTGAGAAGACAGAGAGGTTAGACGGTACTGTGGGTCAGGTAGGTAGAGAAGACAGAGGTTAGACGGTACTGTGGGTCAGGTAGGTAGAGAAGACAGAGAGGTTAGACAGAAACAGAGAGGTTAGACGGTACTGTGGGTCAGGTAGGTAGAGAAGACAGAGAGGTTAGACGGAGACAGAGGTTAGACGGTACTGTGGGTCAGGTAGGTAGAGAAGACAGAAGACAGAGAGAGAGGTTAGACGGTACTGTGGGTCAGGTAGGTAGAAAAGACAGAAGACAGAGAGGTTAGACGGTACTGTGGATCAGGTAGGTAGAGAAGACAGAGAGGTGAGACAGAAACAGAGAGGTTAGACGGTACTGTGGATCAGGTAGGTAGAGAAGACAGAGAGGTGAGACAGAAACAGAGAGGTTAGACGGTACTGTGGATCAGGTAGGTAGAGAAGACAGAAACAGAGAGGTTAGACGGTACTGTGGGTCAGGTAGGTAGAGAAGACAGAGAGGTGAGACAGAAACAGAGAGGTTAGACGGTACTATGGGTCAGGTAGGTAGAGAAGACAGAGAGGTTAGACGGTACTGTGGGTCAGGTAGGTAGAGAAGACAGAGAGGTGAGACAGAAACAGAGAGGTTAGACGGTACTATGGGTCAGGTAGGTAGAGAAGACAGAGAGTTTAGACGGTACTGTGGGTCAGGTAGGTAGAGAAGACAGAGAGGTTAGACAGAAGACAGAGAGGTTAGACGGTAATGTGGGTCAGGTAGGTAGACAGAAACAGAGAGGTTAGACGGTAATGTGGGTCAGGTAGGTAGACAGAAGACAGAGAGGTTAGACGGTACTGTGGGTCAGGTAGGTAGAGAAGACAGAGAGGTTAGACAGAAGACAGAGAGGTTAGACGGTAATGTGGGTCAGGTAGGTAGACAGAAGACAGAGAGGTTAGACAGAAACAGAGAGGTTAGACGGTACTGTGGGTCAGGTAGGTAGAGAAGACAGAGAGGTTAGACAGAAACAGAGAGGTTAGACGGTACTGTGGATCAGGTAGGTAGAGAAGACAGAGAGGTTAGACAGAAACAGAGAGGTTAGACGGTACTGTGGGTCAGGTAGGTAGACAGAAGACAGAGAGGTTAGACAGAAACAGAGAGGTTAGACGGTACTGTGGGTCAGGTAGGTAGAGAAGACAGAGAGGTTAGACGGTACTGTGGGTCAGGTAGGTAGAGAAGACAGAGAGGTTAGACGGTACTGTGGGTCAGGTAGGTAGAGAAGACAGAGAGGTTAGACAGAAACAGAGAGGTTAGACGGTACTGTGGGTCAGGTAGGTACCTCCACAGCCACACTAAAGTCCACCATGGACACAGAGGTGTTGCGGTGCCAGCAGACATGAACCGTCGTGTTTCCTCTCTGTGCTGACTGACGCTCCAATGAGCTACGAGACGCACTCAGCTCCTCCTCTGACTCAGCCTCCACACCGCCCTCTTCTGGAGACTCTGAGAACAGCAGCAAGAGGAGTTGATGAAAAGTTGACGAACAGAAACAGAGGACAAGCTTTTCTTTCCCCTCAGGTCCGATAAGTTCAAGGTTGTTTCTCGGAGCACAAAACATCCTTGTCACAAAACCTAAATAAGAGAAGTGATCATGTGAATTGATGGACTCAAAGCCCATTTTACAGGCCACATGTCTATACAGTTTGGTCGTGTTGCAGGCCACATGTCTATACAGTTTGGTCGTGTTGCAGGCCACATGTCTATACAGTTTGGTCGTGTTGCAGGCCACATGTCTATACAGTTTGGTCGTGTTGCAGGCCACATGTCTATACAGTTTGGTCGTGTTGCAGGCCACATGTCTATACAGTTTGGTCGTGTTGCAGGCCACATGTCTATACAGTTTGGTCGTGTTGGAGGCCAGGTAAAGACAGGTTAGGTTAGTTAGGACTCAGCCTGTACTCTGTGAGAAGGTTAGGTTAGTTAGGACTCAGCCTGTACTCTGTGAGAAGGTTAGTTAGGACTCCGCTTGTACTCTGTGGGAAGGTTAGGTTAGTTAGGACTCGGCCTGTACTCTGTGGGAAGGTTAGTTAGGACTCCGCTTGTACTCTGTGGGAAGGTTAGGTTAGTTAGGACTCGGCCTGTACTCTGTGGGAAGGTTAGTTAGGACTCGGCCTGTACTCTGTGGGAAGGTTAGTTAGGACTCCGCTTGTACTCTGTGGGAAGGTTAGGTTAGTTAGGACTCGGCCTGTACTCTGTGGGAAGGTTAGGTTAGTTAGGGCTCAGCCTGTACTCTGTGGGAAGGTTAGTTAGGACTCAGCCTGTACTCTGTGGGAAGGTTAGTTAGGACTCAGCCTGTACTCTGTGGGAAGGTTAGTTAGGACTCAGCCTGTACTCTGTGGGAAGGTTAGGTTAGTTAGGACTCAGCCTGTACTCTGTGGGAAGGTTAGGTTAGTTAGGGCTGTTCATGGCTGCTGTGGGCCCTTTAACTCCACCTGTAGAAGTAGTAGCAGTAGGTAGTGTGATTTACTGCGGTCAGATTGACTGGTGGACTGTAAATCAGAGGAAAGACCATTCATCTGTTCAGCCAGGTCTAGGGTCAGGGGTCAGGTACAAGACTTACTGTGGTTTGATCGACTGGTGGACAGTAGATCAGTAGAAGGTCTGTTACTCTGCTCTATCAGGTCTAGGGGTCAGGTACAAGACTTACTGCGGTCTGATCGACTGGTGGACAGTAGATCAGTAGAAGGTCTGTTACTCTGTTCTACCAGGACTACAGCCATCCTGATGTCCTCCATCCATTTCACCATCTCTGATACACAGCTAGGTACAGAGTACAGACATGGGTTAGATGCACAGCTAGGACCTCTCTGATGACTGATTGTGGCCCCTGGGGCTAAATGAGTTTAACACCCCTGCTCTAGAACACCCTAAAACACTAAACCACCCTGGAACACTCTAGAACACTCTAGAACACTCTAAAACACTCTAGAACACCCTAAAACACTAAACCACCCTGGAACACTGTAAAACACCCTAAACATCTAGAAAACTGTAAAACACCCTAAAACATCTAGAAAACTGTAAAACACCCTAAACATCAAGAAAACGGAATAACACCCAGAACACATCTAGAAGAACACTTGTACCTTGCTGCCACGACGACAGACTGGCGCTGACCAAACAGAGTGAAGGAATGAGGAACTCCCCACTCATCCTCACTCTCCCTGATCTGAGGACACAGACACAGGTTGGATCAGAGGAGAGTGACCTCTACTAATTTACAGCTGTGTTATGTTATCTGAAGCTAACAGCATGGGGCCAGCTTCCCGGACACACATTAAGTCTAATCCTGGAATAAATGTTTTCTCTATATATCTGGCGTTTTAGGACGAGGCTTAATGTGTGGCCAGGAAACTGGCCCATAATGTTATGGTTCAGGTTCTGGAGACTCTTACTGTCATGCCGTAGAGAGGCAGCTGGCCGTGAACTTTGAACTGGTTGTCTGCTGTCATACCTCTGCTGGTGTACACCAGGGAATCACTGAACTGGAGGAGAGAGGGAGGAACACAGAGATATAATGAGACATCACTGTACTGGAGGAGGAGAGAGGGAGGGAGGAACACAGATATAATGAGACATCACTGAACTGGAGGAGGAGAGAGGGAGGAACACAGAGATATAATGAGACATCACTGTACTGGAGGAGGAGAGAGGGAGGAACACAGATATAATGAGACATCACTGAACTGGAGGAGAGAGGGAGGAACACAGAGATATAATGAGACATCACTGAACTGGAGGAGGAGAGAGGGAGGAACACAGAGATATAATGAGACATCACTGTACTGGAGGAGGAGAGAGGGAGGAACACAGAGATATAATGAGACATCACTGAACTGGAGGAGGAGAGAGGGAGGAACACAGATATATAATGAGACATCACTGTACTGGAGGAGGAGAGAGGGAGGAACACAGATATAATGAGACATCACTGTACTGGAGGAGAGAGGGAGGAACACAGAGATATAATGAGACATCACTGTACTGGAGGAGGAGAGAGGGAGGAACACAGAGATATAATGAGACATCACTGAACTGGAGGAGAGAGGGAGGAACACAGAGATATAATGAGACATCACTGAACTGGAGGAGAGAGGGAGGAACACAGAGATATAATGAGACATCACTGAACCGGAGGAGAGAGGGAGGAACACAGAGATATAATGAGACATCACTGAACTGGAGGAGGAGAGAGGGAGGAACACAGATATAATGAGACATCACTGTACTGGAGGAGAGAGGGAGGGAGGAACACAGAGATATAATGAGACATCACTGAACCGGAGGAGGAGAGAGGGAGGAACACAGAGATATAATGAGACATCACTGTACTGGAGGAGGAGAGAGGGAGGAACACAGAGATATAATGAGACATCACTGTACTGGAGGAGGAGAGAGGGAGGGAGGAACACAGAGATATAATGAGACATCACTGTACTGGAGGAGGAGAGAGGGAGGAACACAGAGATATAATGAGACATCACTGTACTGGAGGAGGAGAGAGGGAGGAACACAGAGATATAATGAGACATCACTGTACTGGAGGAGGAGAGAGGGATGGAGGAACACCGAGAGGGATAGGGTGAGTGAGGAGCAGAGGAGTCATGTGACAGGAAGTAGGAAGTAATGACTAACCAGGAAGAACATTCTTTGCTGTAGTCCTTTCCCTGAGAGCTTACTGAGACAGCCCAGTCTGATAAACTCCTGGATGGGTTACAGAAACAACACAGAGGAAACAATGAACAACGACATGTCTGGAAGTTAGATACACTAAAGGACAACATGAGGACTGATGTACTACAACTTGGAATAAATCAGTACAATACTTGTCAAAGCAAAGCCAGGGAAAACTGTTCTCTTACCCTGCCAGGTATAGCCAGGTCCTGGATACCTGTCAGATCTTTCTTCAGTTCTAGAAGCTTCTGGATGTTCTCCATCTTCATCATGGTTCCCTGAAGCTGCAGCACCATCTCTGATATATCAGCAAGGGCAGCTAGAGGAGGAGTGTTAGTACACACACCATCTCTGATATATCAGCTAGAGGAGGAGGGTTCTCTGAGATATTAACTAGACAGCTAGAGGAGGAGGGTTCTCTCTCTGAGATATTAACTAGACAACTAGAGGAGGAGGGTTCTCTCTCTGAGATATTAACTAGACAACTAGAGGAGGAGGGTTCTCTGAGATATTAACTAGACAACTAGAGGAGGAGGGTTCTCTCTCTGAGATATTAACTAGACAACTAGAGGAGGAGGGTTCTCTGAGATATTAACTAGACAACTAGAGGAGCAGGGTTCTCTGAGATATTAACTAGACAACTAGAGGAGGAGGGTTCTCTGAGATATTAACTAGACAACTAGAGGAGCAGGGTTCTCTCTGAGATATTAACTAGACAACTAGAGGAGCAGGGTTCTCTGAGATATTAACTAGGACAACTAGAGGAGCAGGGTTCTCTGAGATATTAACTAGACAACTAGAGGAGCAGGGTTCTCTGAGATATTAACTAGACAACTAGAGGAGCAGGGTTCTCTCTGAGATATTAACTAGACAACTAGAGGAGGAGGGTTCTCTCTCTGAGATATTAACTAGACAACTAGAGGAGCAGGGTTCTCTGAGATATTAACTAGACAACTAGAGGAGGGTTCTCTCTCTGAGATATTAACTAGACAACTAGAGGAGGGTTCTCTCTCTGAGATATTAACTAGACAACTAGAGGAGCAGGGTTCTCTGAGATATTAACTAGACAACTAGAGGAGCAGGGTTCTCTGAGATATTAACTAGACAACTAGAGGAGCAGGGTTCTCTCTGAGATATTAACTAGACAACTAGAGGAGCAGGGTTCTCTGAGATATTAACTAGACAACTAGAGGAGCAGGGTTCTCTCTGAGATATTAACTAGACAACTAGAGGAGCAGGGTTCTCTGAGATATTAACTAGACAACTAGAGGAGCAGGGTTCTCTCTGAGATATTAACTAGACAACTAGAGGAGCAGGGTTCTCTCTGAGATATTAACTAGACAACTAGAGGAGCAGGGTTCTCTGAGATATTAACTAGACAACTAGAGGAGGGTTCTCTCTGAGATATTAACTAGACAACTAGAGGAGGGTTCTCTCTGAGATATTAACTAGACAACTAGAGGAGGGTTCTCTGAGATATTAACTAGACAACTAGAGGAGGAGGGTTCTCTCTCTGAGATATTAACTAGACAACTAGAGGAGGAGGGTTCTCTGAGATATTAACTAGACAACTAGAGGAGGGTTCTCTCTGAGATATTAACTAGACAACTAGAGGAGGGTTCTCTCTGAGATATTAACTAGACAACTAGAGGAGGGTTCTCTCTCTGAGATATTAACTAGACAACTAGAGGAGGGTTCTCTCTGAGATATTAACTAGACAACTAGAGGAGCAGGGTTCTCTGAGATATTAACTAGACAACTAGAGGAGCAGGGTTCTCTGAGATATTAACTAGACAACTAGAGGAGGAGGGTTCTCTCTGAGATATTAACTAGACAACTAGAGGAGGAGGGTTCTCTCTGAGATATTAACTAGACAACTAGAGGAGCAGGGTTCTCTGAGATATTAACTAGACAACTAGAGGAGGGTTCTCTCTGAGATATTAACTAGACAACTAGAGGAGCAGGGTTCTCTGAGATATTAACTAGACAACTAGAGGAGGGTTCTCTCTGAGATATTAACTAGACAACTAGAGGAGCAGGGTTCTCTGAGATATTAACTAGACAACTAGAGGAGGAGGGTTCTCTGAGATATTAACTAGACAACTAGAGGAGGGTTCTCTCTGAGATATTAACTAGACAACTAGAGGAGGAGGGTTCTCTGAGATATTAACTAGACAACTAGAGGAGGAGGGTTCTCTGAGATATTAACTAGACAACTAGAGGAGGGTTCTCTCTGAGATATTAACTAGACAACTAGAGGAGGAGGGTTCTCTCTTAGATATTAACTAGGACAACTAGAGGAGCAGGGTTCTCTGAGATATTAACTAGACAACTAGAGGAGCAGGGTTCTCTGAGATATTAACTAGACAACTAGAGGAGGAGGGTTCTCTGAGATATTAACTAGACAACTAGAGGAGGAGGGTTCTCTGAGATATTAACTAGACAACTAGAGGAGGGTTCTCTCTGAGATATTAACTAGACAACTAGAGGAGGGTTCTCTCTGAGATATTAACTAGACAACTAGAGGAGGAGGGTTCTCTCTTAGATATTAACTAGGACAACTAGAGGAGCAGGGTTCTCTGAGATATTAACTAGACAACTAGAGGAGCAGGGTTCTCTGAGATATTAACTAGACAACTAGAGGAGGAGGGTTCTCTGAGATATTAACTAGACAACTAGAGGAGGAGGGTTCTCTGAGATATTAACTAGACAACTAGAGGAGCAGGGTTCTCTGAGATATTAACTAGACAACTAGAGGAGGAGGGTTCTCTCTGAGATATTAACTAGACAACTAGAGGAGGAGGGTTCTCTCTGAGATATTAACTAGACAACTAGAGGAGGAGGGTTCTCTCTCTGAGATATTAACTAGACAACTAGAGGAGGGTTCTCTCTGAGATATTAACTAGACAACTAGAGGAGGAGGGTTCTCTGAGATATTAACTAGACAACTAGAGGAGGGTTCTCTCTGAGATATTAACTAGACAACTAGAGGAGGAGGGTTCTCTCTGAGATATTAACTAGAGGAGGAGGGTTCTCTCTGAGATATTAACTAGACAACTAGAGGAGGGTTCTCTGAGATATTAACTAGACAACTAGAGGAGGGTTCTCTCTGAGATATTAACTAGACAACTAGAGGAGCAGGGTTCTCTGAGATATTAACTAGACAACTAGAGGAGGAGGGTTCTCTCTGAGATATTAACTAGAGGAGGAGGGTTCTCTCTGAGATATTAACTAGACAACTAGAGGAGGGTTCTCTCTGAGATATTAACTAGACAACTAGAGGAGGGTTCTCTGAGATATTAACTAGAGGAGGAGGGTTCTCTGAGATATTAACTAGACAACTAGAGGAGATATTAACTAGACAACTAGAGGGTTCTCTGAGATATTAACTAGAGGAGGAGGGTTCTCTCTGAGATATTAACTAGACAACTAGAGGAGGGTTCTCTCTGAGATATTAACTAGACAACTAGAGGAGGAGGGTTCTCTGAGATATTAACTAGGACAACTAGAGGAGCAGGGTTCTCTCTGAGATATTAACTAGACAACTAGAGGAGGAGGGTTCTCTGAGATATTAACTAGACAACTAGAGGAGGAGGGTTCTCTCTGAGATATTAACTAGACAACTAGAGGAGGGTTCTCTCTGAGATATTAACTAGACAACTAGAGGAGCAGGGTTCTCTGAGATATTAACTAGACAACTAGAGGAGGGTTCTCTCTGAGATATTAACTAGACAACTAGAGGAGGGTTCTCTCTGAGATATTAACTAGACAACTAGAGGAGGAGGGTTCTCTGAGATATTAACTAGACAACTAGAGGAGGAGGGTTCTCTCTGAGATATTAACTAGACAACTAGAGGAGCAGGGTTCTCTCTGAGATATTAACTAGACAACTAGAGGAGCAGGGTTCTCTGAGATATTAACTAGACAACTAGAGGAGGAGGGTTCTCTCTGAGATATTAACTAGACAACTAGAGGAGCAGGGTTCTCTGAGATATTAACTAGACAACTAGAGGAGGAGGGTTCTCTCTGAGATATTAACTAGACAACTAGAGGAGGGTTCTCTGAGATATTAACTAGACAACTAGAGGAGCAGGGTTCTCTCTGAGATATTAACTAGACAACTAGAGGAGGAGGGTTCTCTCTGAGATATTAACTAGAGGAGCAGGGTTCTCTGAGATATTAACTAGACAACTAGAGGAGCAGGGTTCTCTGAGATATTAACTAGACAACTAGAGGAGGAGGGTTCTCTGAGATATTAACTAGACAACTAGAGGAGGGTTCTCTGAGATATTAACTAGACAACTAGAGGAGCAGGGTTCTCTGAGATATTAACTAGACAACTAGAGGAGGAGGGTTCTCTCTGAGATATTAACTAGACAACTAGAGGAGCAGGGTTCTCTGAGATATTAACTAGACAACTAGAGGAGGAGGGTTCTCTGAGATATTAACTAGACAACTAGAGGAGGAGGGTTCTCTCTGAGATATTAACTAGACAACTAGAGGAGCAGGGTTCTCTGAGATATTAACTAGACAACTAGAGGAGGAGGGTTCTCTCTGAGATATTAACTAGACAACTAGAGGAGCAGGGTTCTCTGAGATATTAACTAGACAACTAGAGGAGCAGGGTTCTCTGAGATATTAACTAGACAACTAGAGGAGGAGGGTTCTCTCTGAGATATTAACTAGACAACTAGAGGAGCGGGGTTCTCTCTGAGATATTAACTAGACAACTAGAGGAGGGTTCTCTCTGAGATATTAACTAGACAACTAGAGGAGCAGGGTTCTCTGAGATATTAACTAGACAACTAGAGGAGCAGGGTTCTCTGAGATATTAACTAGACAACTAGAGGAGGAGGGTTCTCTGAGATATTAACTAGACAACTAGAGGAGGGTTCTCAGATATTAACTAGACAACTAGAGGAGCAGGGTTCTCTGAGATATTAACTAGACAACTAGAGGAGGGTTCTCTGAGATATTAACTAGACAACTAGAGGAGGAGGGTTCTCTCTGAGATATTAACTAGACAACTAGAGGAGCAGGGTTCTCTCTGAGATATTAACTAGACAACTAGAGGAGGAGGGTTCTCTCTGAGATATTAACTAGACAACTAGAGGAGCAGGGTTCTCTGAGATATTAACTAGACAACTAGAGGAGGGTTCTCTGAGATATTAACTAGAGGAGCAGGGTCCTACCTCTGCTGTCTCTGAAGTCTTGGTGTGGGGGGTAGTGTTTGCAGAGTCTCTCCAGAATCAGTTTGTAGTGCAGCAGACGATGCAAGGGGCGTAGCAGGAACATGTTCAGGGACAGGTAACACACCTTCTGCTGCTCAAACTCTCGACACAACTCCTGCAGCCGCTGGGAGGCACGGCACGAACGCTCCAACTCAACCAACACCTCACCGTGACGCTGCAGGAGGGACGTCAACTGCTGCTGGGGCAGAGAGGAGAGGGGTAGGTTAGGTAGAAGATGTAGGGGTTAGAGAGAGAGGAGAGGGGTAGGTTAGGTAGAAGATGTAGGGGTTAGAGAGAGAGGAGAGGGGTAGGTTAGGTAGAAGATGTAGGGGTTAGAGAGAGAGGAGAGGGGTAGGTTAGGTAGAAGATGTAGGGGTTAGAGAGAGAGGAGGGGGTAGGTTAGGTAGAAGATGTAGGTGTTAGAGGGAGGAGAGGGGTTAGGGAGAGAGGAGAGGGGTAGGTTAGGTAGAAGATGTAGGGGTTAGAGAGAGAGGAGAGGGGTAGGTTAGGTAGAAGATGTAGGTGTTAGAGGGAGGAGGGGTAGGTTAGGTAGAAGATGTAGGGGTTAGGGACAGAGGACTGTTAGCTGCTACTGTATAGATGCCAACCCCATGTGATTATCATGATCAACCCCATGTGATACTCCTACATATTCATCAGATGGCTGTAACTCCACCTATAACCCACAGGTCATTACTCTGAGGACATGTTGTAGGGCAGGAACGATATCCACGTCTACTGTACCTTTAACCCCTGAATGTTCTTCAGCATGACGTCACCGACACGCTGGTAGTCTCCTTTAATGTGGGCGTTGGACCGCCCCTCCCTGGTGACAGAGAGAAATCAACATGGTTACCTGCTTCTAAGCCTAACCCTGCAGGAGACAGACAGACAGTGTTTCACCCCCTCTCTCAGTGACACCATAGTGAGGGGCAAGTGGAGAAACAACATCACTAATTCAGTAACCCATCTGTCCATCTCTAATTGAAACCACATTGCAACAGAGTGATTAACAGCTGAGAAGCATCAATCCCCGGGAGAAGATCAAACCCTTCCTGTGAGTGGTTGAGAGAGTTATGACACGTTGACTGCATTCCTGAGATTCTCCAACCCACATGTAGATGTGCCACATGTACCTACTAGAGAACACTGAGCTACTCAGCGTAGTTACACAGCTCCACCAGCAGATGGGGTAGTGGAGCAGTATACACTAGGTCTGTCCTCTCAGATGAGCAGTATTCACTAGGTCTGTCCTCTCAGAGGAGCAGTATTCTCTCAGAGGAGCAGTATTCACTAGGTCTGTCCTCTCAGAGGAGCAGTATTCTCTCAGAGGAGCAGTATTCTCTCAGAGGAGCAGTATTCTCTCAGAGGAGCAGTATTCACTAGGTCTGTCCTCTCAGAGGAGCAGTATTCACTAGGTCTGTCTCTGATGGGTCGTCCACCGGGGTCTCTGATGGGTCGTCCACCGGGGTCTCTGATGGGTCGTCCACCGGGGGTCTCTGATGGGTCGTCCACCGGGGGTCTCTGATGGGCCGTCCCCCGATGGTCTCTGATGGGCCGTCCACCGGGGTCTCTGATGGGCCCTCCACCGGGGCCTCTGATGGGCCCTCCACCAGGGACCTCTGATGGGCCGTCCACCAGGGGCCTCTGATGGGCCGTCCACCAGGGGCCTCTGATGGGCCGTCCACCAGGGGTCTCTGATGATGATCAGTCCTGTATGACCGGCTGCTGTAGTGACTCACTGAAGAGTGGTGCTGAAAACCTGGAGGTACACACACACACACACACACACACACACACACACACACACCCCCACATCTCCCCACCCACACACCCACACACCCACACACCACACCCACTCCTCACCATTGCTGCAGCCTCTGCTCCACCTCCTTGAGGAAGGCCTGGTGTAACTGATAGACTGGATCATAGTTGGTGTTGATCAGAGTCCTCACTGAGTCTGGCAGGATGTCCTCTTTACCCAGCACAGCCTGGAACCACTGACACACAACACAGCTGTTAGACTAGCCTGGAACCGCTGCCACAACACAGCTGTTAGACTACCTCTTTACCCAGCACAGCCTGGAACCACTGAGACAACACAGCTGTTAGACTACCTCTTTACCCAGCACAGCCTGGAAGCACTGAGACAACACAGCTGTTAGACTACCTCTTTACCCAGCACAGCCTGGAACCACTGGGACAACACAGCTGTTAGACTACCTCTTTACCCAGCACAGCCTGGAACCACTGAGACAACACAGCTGTTAGACTACCTCTTTACCCAGCACAGCCTGGAACCACTGGGACAACACAGCTGTTAGACTACCTCTTTACCCAGCACAGCCTGGAAGCACTGGGACAACACAGCTGTTAGACTACCTCTTTACCCAGCACAGCCTGGAAGCACTGGGACAACACAGCTGTTAGACTACCTCTTTACCCAGCACAGCCTGGAAGCACTGAGACAACACAGCTGTTAGACTACCTCTTTACCCAGCACAGCCTGGAAGCACTGAGACAACACAGCTGTTAGACTACCTCTTTACCCAGCACAGCCTGGAACCACTGACACAACACAGCTGTTAGACTACCTCTTTACCCAGCACAGCCTGGAACCACTGAGACAACACAGCTGTTAGAGAGGAGAGTCCAGCTGGCTGGCTGGTGATAGAAGGCAGCGGTGGGCTGGTTATGCTGGGGAAGGGAGAGACCAAGATATAGCTAGTATTGCTGGGGGGTAACCAGCTGTAGAGGTAGTGTAGCTGGGGGGGGTTAACCAGCTGTATAGGTAGTGTAGCTGGGGGGTTCTAACCAGCTGTAGAGGTAGTGTAGCTGGGGGGGTCTAACCAGCTGTATATGTAGTGTAGCTGGGGGGTTTAACCAGCTGTATAGGTAGTGTAGCTGGGGGTCTAACCAGCTGTATAGGTAGTGTAGCTGGGGGGTCTAACCAGCTGTATAGGTAGTGTAGCTGGGGGGTTAACCAGCTGTATAGGTAGTGTAGCTGGGGGGGGTAACCAGCTGTATAGGTAGTTTAGCTGGGGGGTTTAACCAGCTGTATAGGTAGTGTAGCTGGGGGTTTAACCAGCTGTATAGGTAGTGTAGCTGGGGGGGTCTAACCAGCTGTATAGGTAGTGTAGCTGGGGGGTTAAGCAGCTGTATAGGTAGTGTAGCTGGGGGGTCTAACCAGCTGTATAGGTAGTGTAGCTGGGGGTTAACCAGCTGTATAGGTAGTGTAGCTGGGGGGTTAACCAGCTGTATAGGTAGTGTAGCTGGGGGGTTTAACCAGCTGTATAGGTAGTGTAGCTGGGGGTTTAACCAGCTGTATAGGTAGTGTAGCTGGGGGTTTAACCAGCTGTATAGGTAGTGTAGCTGGGGGGTCTAACCAGCTGTATAGGTAGTGTAGCTGGGGGGTTAACCAGCTGTATAGGTAGTGTAGCTGGGGGGTTAACCAGCTGTATAGGTAGTGTAGCTGGGGGGTTAACCAGCTGTATAGGTAGTGTAGCTGGGGGGTTAACCAGCTGTATAGGTAGTGTAGCTGGGGGGTTAACCAGCTGTATAGGTAGTGTAGCTGGGGGTTTAACCAGCTGTATAGGTAGTGTAGCTGGGGGTTTAACCAGCTGTATAGGTAGTGTAGCTGGGGGTCTAACCAGCTGTATAGGTAGTGTAGCTGGGGGGTTAACCAGCTGTATAGGTAGTGTAGCTGGGGGGTAACCAGCTGTATAGGTAGTTTAACCAGCTGTATAGGTAGTGTAGCTGGGGGGTTTAACCAGCTGTATAGGTAGTGTAGCTGGGGGGTCTAACCAGCTGTATAGGTAGTGTAGCTGGGGGGTTAAGCAGCTGTATAGGTAGTGTAGCTGGGGGGGGTCTAACCAGCTGTATAGGTAGTGTAGCTGGGGGGTTAACCAGCTGTATAGGTAGTGTAGCTGGGGGGGGTTAACCAGCTGTATAGGTAGTGTAGCTGGGGGGTCTAACCAGCTGTATAGGTAGTGTAGCTGGGGGGTTAACCAGCTGTATAGGTAGTGTAGCTGGGGGGTTAACCAGCTGTATAGGTAGTGTAGCTGGGGGGGGGGTTAACCAGCTGTATAGGTAGTGTAGCTGGGGGGTTAACCAGCTGTATAGGTAGTGTAGCTGGGGGGTTAACCAGCTGTATAGGTAGTGTAGCTGGGGGTTTAACCAGCTGTATAGGTAGTGTAGCTGGGGGTTTAACCAGCTGTATAGGTAGTGTAGCTGGGGGGGTCTAACCAGCTGTATAGGTAGTGTAGCTGGGGGGGGTTAACCAGCTGTATAGGTAGTGTAGCTGGGGGGTAACCAGCTGTATAGGTAGTTTAGCTGGGGGGTTTAACCAGCTGTATAGGTAGTGTAGCTGGGGGTTTAACCAGCTGTATAGGTAGTGTAGCTGGGGGTCTAACCAGCTGTATAGGTAGTGTAGCTGGGGGGTTTAAGCAGCTGTATAGGTAGTGTAGCTGGGGGGTCTAACCAGCTGTATAGGTAGTGTAGCTGGGGGTTAACCAGCTGTATAGGTAGTGTAGCTGGGGGGTTAACCAGCTGTATAGGTAGTGTAGCTGGGGGGTTTAACCAGCTGTATAGGTAGTGTAGCTGGGGGTTTAACCAGCTGTATAGGTAGTGTAGCTGGGGGGTTAACCAGCTGTATAGGTAGTGTAGCTGGGGGTCTAACCAGCTGTATAGGTAGTGTAGCTGGGGGGTTTAACCAGCTGTATGGGTAGTGTAGCTGGGGGGTCTAACCAGCTGTATAGGTAGTGTAGCTGGGGGGTTAACCAGCTGTATAGGTAGTGTAGCTTGGGGGTTAACCAGCTGTATAGGTAGTGTAGCTGGGGGGTTAACCAGCTGTATAGGTAGTGTAGCTGGGGGGGTTAACCAGCTGTATAGGTAGTGTAGCTGGGGGGTTAACCAGCTGTATAGGTAGTGTAGCTGGGGGTTTAACCAGCTGTATAGGTAGTGTAGCTGGGGGGTTTAACCAGCTGTATAGGTAGTGTAGCTGGGGGGTCTAACCAGCTGTATAGGTAGTGTAGAGGGGGTTAACCAGCTGTATAGGTAGTGTAGCTGGGGGGTTAACCAGCTGTATAGGTAGTGTAGCTGGGGGGTTAACCAGCTGTATAGGTAGTGTAGCTGGGGGTTAACCAGCTGTATAGGTAGTGTAGCTGGGGGGTTAACCAGCTGTATAGGTAGTGTAGCTGGGGGGGGTTAACCAGCTGTATAGGTAGTGTAGCTGGGGGGTTCAACCAGCTGTATAGGTAGTGTAGCTGGGGGGGGTCTAACCAGCTGTATAGGTAGTGTAGCTGCGGGGGTTTTAACCAGCTGTTTAGCTAGTGTAGCTGGGGGTCTAACCAGCTGTATAGGTAGTGTAGCTGGGGGGGGGGTTAACCAGCTGTATAGGTAGTGTAGCTGGGGGGGTCTAACCAGCTGTATAGGTAGTGTAGCTGGGGGGGGTTAACCAGCTGTATGGGTAGTGTAGCTGGGGGGGGTAACCAGCTGTATACTTTCTAGGGAGTTTTTCCTAGCCACCGTGCTTCTACACCTGCATTGCTTGCTGTTTGGGGTTTTAGGCTGGGTTTCTGTTCAGCACTTTGAGATATCAGCTGATGTACGAAGGGCTATATAAATACATTTGATTTGATTTGATTTATTACTAGGCTAACCATTATTACTAGTCTAACCATTGTTATCACTAGTCTATCATTGTTATCACTAGTCTATCATTGTTATCACTAGTCTAACCATTATTACTAGTCTAACCATTGTTATCACTAGTCTATCATTGTTATTACTAGTCTAACCATTGTTATTACTAGTCTTACCACTTATTACTACTAGTATTACCACTTATTACTACTAGTCTTACCACTTATTACTACTAGTCTTACCACTTATTACTACTAGTCTTACCACTTATTACTACTAGTCTTACCATGGTTACACCTAGTCTTATCGGTTACTACTAGTCTTACCATGGTTACACCTAGTCTTATCGGTTACTACTAGTCTTACCACGGTTACTACTAGTCTTACCACGGTTACTACTAGTCTTACCACGGTTACTACTAGTCTTACCACGGTTACTACTAGTCTTACCACAGTTACTACTAGTCTTACCACAGTTACTACTAGTCTTACCACGTATTGCTAGTCTTACCATGGATATAACTAGTCTTATAGTCTTACCATGGTTATTGCTAGTCTTACACAGTTATTACTAGTCTTACCGGGGTTATAGCTAGTCTTACCGGGGTTAAAACTAGTCGTGCCACGGTTATAACTAGCCGTGCCACGGTTATAACTAGCCGTGCCACGGTTACAACTAGCCGTGCCACGGTTACAACTAGCCGTATCACGGTTACAACTAGCCGTGCCACGGTTACAACTAGCCGTATCACGGTTACAACTAGCCGTGCCACGGTTACAACTAGCCGTGCCACGGTTACAACTAGCCGTGCCACGGTTACAACTAGCCGTGCCACGGTTACAACTAGCCGTGCCACGGTTATAACTAGCCGTGCCACGTTTATAACTACTCTTACCACGGTTATAACTAGTCTTACCATGGTTATAACTAGTTCTCCCAGAGTTATAATTCATCTTACCATGGTTATAACTAGTCTTACCACGGTTATAACTAGTCTTACCACGGTTATAACTAGTCTTAACCTTGGTTATAACTAGTTCTCCCAGAGTTATAATTCATCTTACCACGGTTATAACTAGTCTTGCCATGGTTATAACTAGTTCTCCCAGAGTTATAATTCATCTTAATATGGTTATAACTAGTCTTACCATGGTTATAACTAGTTCTCCCAGAGTTATAAAACATCTTACCACGGTTATAACTAGTCTTACCATGGTTATAACTAGTTCTCCCAGAGTTATAATTCATCTTACTACGGTTATAACTAGTCTTACCATGGTTATAACTAGTTCTCCCAGAGTTATAATGAATCTTACCACGGTTATAACTAGTTCTCCCAGAGTTATAATTCATCTTACCATGGTTATAACTAGTCTTACCATGGTTATAACTAGTCTTACCATGGTTATAACTAGTTCTCCCAGTTATAATTCATCTTAATATGGTTATAACTAGTTCTCCCAGAGTTATAATTCATCTTACCATGGTTATAACTAGTCTTACCATGGTTATAACTAGTTCTCCCAGAGCTATAATTCATCTTACCATGGTTATAACTAGTCTTACCATGGTTATAACTAGTTCTCCCAGAGTTATAATTCATCTTAATATGGTTATAACTAGTTCTCCCAGAGTTATAATTCATCTTACCATGGTTATAACTAGTCTTACCATGGTTATAACTAGTTCTCCCAGAGTTATAATTCATCTTACCACGGTTATAACTGCCAGGTCCTTCTGAAAGGTTCTCTCTGTGGTGAGAAGCTCCTTGGCGATGAAGTAGGCCTTGTCAGTTGGACACTTCTGGAAGAAAGGGAGAAAATGTCCAACACAACATTAATACCCTCAAACACCCAGTTAGGCGGATTAGAGCAAATGGCGTTAAACTATTAGGTCTTTCTTGTGTTTTGTTTCAGTCAAAGCATATATCCTGCTTCAGCTAACCATCCTCAAATCTCAATAGAAATGAGGAGGTTTTGGTGTAATGGCGACGTTACAGGCCTACTATAATATGCTATTATGTTTGGCTCAGTTATGTAACATCCTAACTCATCATAAGTCTTTGTCTGGCGAAATGTGATCTGGACAGACATCGAGTCAGCTTTGATCTAACTTTACGACATGAGCACCATTGTGAGAAGTGGTAATCTTCCATTTGTAATAATAATAATAATAAGTGATGAGTAGAACTATTAGATGTAGGCAACAGATCTTGATGAGATCTAGCCTGGTAAATTGGGATAACACAGTTCCTTACAGACTCTCACTAGCCTGGTAAAGTGGGATAACACAGTTCCTTACAGACACTCACTAGCCTGGTAAAGTGGGATAGCACAGTTCCTTACAGACTCTCACTAGCCTGGTAAAGTGGGAATACACAGTTCCTTACAGACTCTCCCTAGCCTGGTAAAGTGGGATAACACAGTTCCTTACAGACTCTCCCTAGCCTGGTAAAGTGGGATACAACAGTTCTAACAAAGTAGAACAGTACTGTCCTCTGGGCTGGATCGCTCTCTCAAGAGTATGGGGACATGTCCTCCCCCCTCCTCCAATCTCTCCTTCACTCTCTCCCACCCTCCCTCCCTGAAAGACAAACCTTCCTCCGAACCTCGTCCTCGTCATCCGTGCGGACGTAGCCAGCGTCAGTGAACAAGGGGGATGAGAGGGGGGAGGAATGGGCGTTGATGGGCGAGGGCTGGTGCCCGTTGGAGCTCTGACTCGGGCCGAAGGGAAAGGCTTTCTGCCCGTTCACCATCACTGGAGGGCTGCCTGAGATCACACCTGGAAGAGAGGAGGGGACAGGAACGAGTCAGAGCTGCATTCAACCTATCAAAACATGAAAACCTAACTAAAGTCACGTAAAGTGTCCAGTTGGATGTAAAGTGTCCAGTTGAATGTAAAGTGTCCAGCTGGATGTAAAGTGTCCAGTTGGATGTAAAGTGTCCAGTTGAATGTAAAGTGTCCAGTTGAATGTAAAGTGTCCAGTTGGATGTAAAGTGTCCAGTTGAATGTAAAGTGTCCAGTTGAATGTAAAGTGTCCAGTTGAATGTAAAGTGTCAAGTTGAATGTAAAGTGTCAAGTTGAATGTAAAGTGTCCAGTTGAATGTAAAGGGTCCAGTTGAATGTAAAGTATCCAGTTGAATGTAAAGTAATGTAAAGTGTCAAGTTGAATGTAAAGTGTCCAGTTGAATGTAAAGTGTCCAGTTGAATGTAAAGGGTCCAGTTGAATGTAAAGTAATGTAAAGTAATGTAAAGTGTCAAGTTGAATGTAAAGTGTCCAGTTGAATGTAAAGTAATGTAAAGTGTCCTGTTGAATGTAAAGTGTCCTGTTGAATGTAAAGTAATGTAAAGTGTCCTGTTGAATGTTAAGTAATGTAAAGTGTCCTGTTAAATGTTAAGTAAACAAAACTAAGGAGATGATTGTGGACTTCAGGAAACAGCAGAGGGAACACCCCCCCATCCACATCGATGGAACAGTAGTGGAGAGGGTAGCAAGTTTTAAGTTCCTCGGCATACACATCACAGACAAACTGAATTGGTCCACTCACACAGACAGCATCGTGAGGAAGGCACAGCAGCGCCTCTTCAACCTCAGGAGGCTGAAGAAATTCGGCTTGTCACCAAAAGCACTCGCAAACTTCTACAGATGCACAATCGAGAGCATCCTGACGGGCTGTATCACCGCCTGGTACGGCAACTGCTCCGCCCTCAACCGTAAGGCTCTCCAGAGGGTAGTGAGGTCTGCACAACGCATCACCGGGGGCAAACTACCTGCCCTCCAGGACACCTACACCACCCGATGTTCTTGAAGGCCATAAAGATCATCAAGGACATCAACCACCCGAGCCACTGCCTGTTCACCCCGCTGCCATCCAGAAGGCGAGGTCAGTACAGGTGCATCAAAGCAGGGACCGAGAGACTGAAAAACAGCTTCTATCTCAAGGCCATCAGACTGTTAAACAGCCACCACTAACATTGAGTGACTGCTGCCAACACACTGACACTGACACTGACACTGACTCAACTCCAGCCACTTTAATAATGGGAATTGATGGGAAATGATGTAAATATATCACTAGCCACTTTAAACAATGCTACCTTATATAATGTTACTTACCCTACATTATTCATCTCATATGCATACGTAGATACTGTACTCTATATCATCGACTGCATCCTTATGTAATACATGTATCACTAGCCACTTTGTTTACATACTTATCTCATATGTATATACTGTACTCGATATCATCTACTGTATCTTGCCTATGCTGCTCTGTACCATCACTCATTCATATATCCTTATGTACATATTCTTTATCCCCTTACACTGTGTATAAGACAGTAGTTTTGGAATTGTTAGTTAGATTACTTGTTGGTTATTACTGCATTGTCGGAACAAGAAGCACAAGCATTTCGCTACACTCGCATTAACATCTGCTAACCATGTGTATGTGACAAATAAAATTTGATTTGATTTGATTTGATGATTTAATGTAAAGTGTCCAGTTGAATGTAAAGTGTCCAGTTGAATGTAAAGTTTCCAGTTGAATGTAAAGTGTCCAGCCAGGAGAGAAGCACAACAGTGGAACACAGTAGAGAGACAGAGGAAACAGCCTGGAGAGAAGCACAACAGTGGAACACAGTAGAGAGACAGAGGAAACAGCCTGGAGAGAAGCACAACAGTGGAACACAGTAGAGAGACAGAGGAAACAGCCTGGAGAGAAGCACAACAGTGGAACACAGTAGAGAGACAGACAGAGGAAACAGCCTGGAGAGAAGCACAACAGTGGAACACAGTAGAGAGACAGACAGAGGAAACAGCCAGGAGAGAAGCACAACAGTGGAACACAGTAGAGAGAGAGAGGAAACAGCCTGGAGAGAAGCACAACAGTGGAACACAGTAGAGACAGAGGAAACAGCCTGGAGAGAAGCACAACAGTGGAACACAGTAGAGACAGAGGAAACAGCCTGGAGAGAAGCACAACAGTGGAACACAGTAGAGAGGCAGAGGAAACAGCCTGGAGAGAAGCACAACAGTGGAACACAGTAGAGAGACAGACAGAGGAAACAGCCAGGAGAGAAGCACAACAGTGGAACACAGTAGAGAGACAGACAGAGGAAACAGCCAGGAGAGAAGCACAACAGTGGAACACAGTAGAGAGAGAGAGAAACAGCCTGGAGAGAAGCACAACAGTGGAACACAGTAGAGAGACAGACAGAGGAAACAGCCTGGAGAGAAGCACAACAGTGGAACACAGTAGAGAGACAGAGGAAACAGCCTGGAGAGAAGCACAACAGTGGAACACAGTAGAGAGAGAGAGGAAACAGCCTGGAGAGAAGCACAACAGTGGAACACAGTAGAGAGAGAGAGGAAACAGCCTGGAGATAAGCACAACAGTGGAACACAGTAGAGAGACAGACAGAGGAAACAGCCTGGAGAGAAGCACAACAGTGGAACACAGTAGAGAGACAGACAGAGGAAACAGCCTGGAGAGAAGCACAACAGTGGAACACAGTAGAGAGACAGGAAACAGCCTGGAGAGAAGCACAACAGTGATGGCAGAAAATCAGCATTCAAAGGCATAGAAGCTTTGAACATAGTCTGATTTATTTGTCATGTTTTTAATGCTAAATATAATGTGTTGTCAGAGAATGTAATCAAACCAATGACCCTGATGAGGATGACGCAGCGGCCATGTTGGATTTGCAAAAGAACAGAAATCAGGATCAGGGCCGAAAGGAACAACAATGAGAGGGCTATCTTGTTTACATGCCAGGAGTCAAGCCAAGCAGACAGCAAAGAGGGAGGGGGTCAGACAGACTGCTGATACAAGGGGGGGGGATTGGGCTGGGTCGGTGTTCGGGGAGGGCAGGAGTAACATCAAACATGGCTGATAAAAAAACCTTACAGCTCAATGAACTGCTCCTAACATTCTCAACGTGATCCTGACTAATCCACAAACTACTGCTTACTATTTCACCAACTAAGTGTACTGAGCTACATTTAGATATTTAACTAGGCAAGTCAGTTTAAGAACAAATTCTTATTTACAATGACGGCCTAGGAACGGTGGGTTAACTGCCTTGTTCTGGGGCAGAACGACAGATTTTTACCTTGTCAGCTCAGAGATTCGATCTTGCAACCTTTCGGTTCTATCCACTAGGCTACCTGCCGCCCTCATGGGCCTAACCCTAACCCTCATGGGCCTAACCCTAACCCTCATGGGCCTAACCCAACCCAAAGTATAATGTCACAAACTACAAGTCCAAAGTGTGTATAAAAAATAAGCCCCCCCTCACGATAGTAAAAGTGCTGTACAGAATTAAAATAAATAAATTGTACTCTAGATTTAGAAGGCTGATTGGCCTCCAGTTAAAGTAACGATTTATACGCCTCTAACCCTGAGGGAGGCGCTAACTGTGGCAGGGCGCTAACCCTGAGGGAGGCGCTAACCGTCGCAGGGCGCTAACCCTGGGGGAGGGGCTAACAGTGGCAGGGAGCTAACCCTGGGGGAGGGGCTAACAGTGCAGGGCGCTAACCCTGAGGGAGGCGCTAACCGTCGCAGGGCGCTAACCCTGGGGGAGGGGCTAACAGTGGCAGGGAGCTAACCCTGGGGGAGGGGCTAACAGTGCAGGGCGCTAACCCTGGGGAGGGGCTAACAGTGGCAGGGCGCTAACCCTGGGGGAGGGGCTAACAGTGGCAGGGAGCTAACCCTGGGGGAGGGGCTAACATTGGCAGGGAGCTAACCCTGGGGGAGGGGCTAACAGTGGCAGGGAGCTAACCCTGGGGGAAGGGCTAACAGTGGCAGGGAGCTAACCCTGGGGGAGGGGCTAACAGTAACCCCCAGGGGTTCATCCTCATCATTGACGTGTGTGCGCGCGTGTGCCTCTGGCCTCGTTCTCTATCTATACCAGGACAGTGGATGTAGGAGATAGAAGAGCTGCTGCCTTCAACTGCCTGCCGGACTGGACCTGAGATCTGCTGCTCTGGGTGTCCCGTGGTGGAGGGTAGGGCCTGGGCCTCTGGTCCCCCTGGTCCAGCCTGGTGGCCGTTGGTCACTGTAGGGTCGTCCACCGGGGCCTGGAGGGTCAACCTGAGAGGAGAGTCTGTCTGGTCCACTGAGACACTCTGGAGAGGAGGGAGAGAGATAAGTTAAAGGGATACCCTGTCAAATAAAGACCAGAACACACACTATATTCCTTCTCCTATGAATCACAGAGAGAAAGGTCACCAGGATATACTGACCTCTTGTGGCACTGTGGATGTCTTTCTATCCTGGGGTGTCAGGCTGCTGCCGGACACCTTCTTACTGTGTTTCCTGGTGGGGAGAGGAGACAGGCGAGGCTTAGTCTATCAACTGTTGAGGTAAAGGGACATTGACATGGGAACCTGGAGCCACAAACACGCCTCAGGGGAAGAGAGGCTGACATCCAGACCAGGTGAAGTCTCACCTTTCAAAAGGGACCTTTTGGAACTCTGAGTCCTTGACGTAATCGAAAACCTGCTTCTGTGTCCGACCGCTGCAGATATAAAGAGACAGAACATGTTGAAACACAGAGGTCTGATGAAGCAGCACAGTCCCTGTAAAAGGACTGTCAGTGAAAGACCCTGACACAATAGGAAAGGTTACATTGTTGAGTCCAGTATCAATCTGTGTTGTTGTTGCTGGTTAATATACATTTATCATGCAGTGTCCACTCAGGCCCCTCCTCTACAAGCTAAACCCAGCCACTCAGCCAGCCTACCTAAACCTCTACAAGCTCCACCCACCCACCCACCCAGCCTACCTAAACCTCTACAAGCTCCACCCACCCACCCAGCCAGCCTACATAAACCTCTACAAGCTCCACCCACCCAGCCAGCCAGCCTACCTAAACCTCTACAAGCTCCACCCACCCACCCAGCCAGCCTACCCAAACCTCTACAAGCTCCACCCACCCACCCAGCCAGCCTACCCAAACCTCTACAAGCTCCACCCACCCACCCAGCCAGCCTACCCAAACCTCTACAAGCTCCACCCACCCACCCAGCCTACCCAGCCAGCCTACCCAAACCTCTACAAGCTCCACCCACCCAGCCAGCCTACCCAAACCTCTACAAGCTCCACCCAACCACCCAGCCAGCCTACCTAAACCTCTACAAGCTCCACCCACCCAGCCAGCCTACCTAAACCTCTACAAGCTCCACCCACCCACCCAGCCTACCTAAACCTCTACAAGCTCCACCCACCCACCCAACCAGCCTACCCAAACCTCTACAAGCTCCACCCACCCACCCAGCCTACCCAAACCTCTACAAGCTCCACCCACCCACCCAGCCAGCCTACCTAAACCTCTACAAGCTCCACCCATCCACCCAGCCAGCCTACCTAAACCTCTACAAGCTCCACCCATCCACCCAGCCAGCCTACCTAAACCTCTACAAGCTCCACCCATCCACCCAGCCAGCCTGCCTAAACCTCTACAAGCTCCACCCACCCAGCCAGCCTACCCAGCCAGCCTACCCACACCTCTACAAGCTCCACCCAACCACCCAGCCAGCCTACCTAAACCTCTACAAGCTCCACCCAACCACCCAGCCAGCCTACCTAAACCTCTACAAGCTCCACCCACCCACCCAGCCAGCCTACCCAGCCAGCCAGCCTACCCAAACCTCTACAAGCTCCACCCACCCACCCAACCAGCCAGCCTACCTAAACCTCAACAAGCTCCACCCACCCAGCCAGCCAGCCTACCTAAACCTCTACAAGCTCCACCCACCCACCCAGCCAGCCTACCTAAACCTCTACAAGCTCCACCCACCCACCCAGCCAGCCTACCTAAACCTGAAGGAGGACCCTCTGGTGAAGAGAACAGCTTTGGCTTTGGGTTTGGGTTCCTCAAACAGTCTGAAGAAGGCGTGGTACTCCACACATATTTTCCAGAAGATCTTACAGCAGTCTCTACTGGCCATCACAAACTCCAGAGTGTCCTGGTATGCACTCTGCTGCAGGCGGGCACAGCACAGACATCGTCAACACATAGCTTAGCATTGGTTAGAACAGGAGAAACAAGGGCTGTGTTCATCTACGCCACTGATAAACACTGTGTTGGAACTAACCGTCGAATTTACTGAGAAATAAATCAACACCCTTTCAACCAATCAGAATGTAGTATTCTGCCAAGCCGTGGTATAAGGACTTACATTGAGGTCTGGTCTGAGTTTGATGAGAAAACGTTTCCTCTTGAAGCTGAGCTTGCGGACTTTAGACCAGTTAAACGCATTGATCTTAGTGTGTCCCTATAGGAGAGAGTTTAGACCAGTTAAAAGCATTGATCTTAGTGTGTCCCTATAGGAGAGAGTTTAGACCAGTTAAAAACATTGATCTTAGTGTGTCCCTATAGGAGAGAGTTTAGACCAGTTAAAAGCATTGATCTTAGTGTGTCCCTATAGGAGAGAGTTTAGACCAGTTAAAAACATTGATCTTAGTGTGTCCCTATAGGAGAGAGTTTAGACCAGTTAAAAGCATTGATCTTAGTGTGTCCCTATAGGAGAGAGTTTAGACCAGTTAAAAGCATTGATCTTAGTGTGTCCCTATAGGAGAGAGTTTAGACCAGTTAAAAGCATTGATCTTAGTGTGTCCCTATAGGAGAGAGTTTAGACCAGTTTTTATTTATTTTTTAATTTTTTATTTCACCTTTATTTAACCAGGTAGGCTAGTTGAGAACAAGTTCTCATTTGCAACTGCGACCTGGCCAAGATAAAGCATAGCAGTGTGAACAGACAACACAGAGTTACACATGGAGTAAACAATTAACAAGTCAATAACACAGTAGAAAAAAAAGGGGAGTCTATATACATTGTGTGCAAAAGGCATGAGGAGGTAGGCCAATAATTACAATTTTGCAGATTAATAACACTGGAGTAATAAATGATCAGATGGTCATGTACAGGTAGAGATATTGGTGTGCAAAAGAGTAGAAAAGTAAATAAATAAAAACAGTATGGGGATGAGGTAGGTAAAAATGGGTGGGCTATTTACCGATAGACTATGTACAGCTGCAGCGATCGGTTAACTGCTCAGACAGCAGATGTTTGAAGTTGGTGAGGGAGATAAAAGTCTCCAACTTCAGCGATTTTTGCAATTCGTTCCAGTCACAGGCAGCAGAGTACTGGAACGAAAGGCGGCCAAATGAGGTTTTGGCTTTAGGGATGATCAGTGAGATAGCACGCGCTCCAGCAGGTGTACGGATGGGTGTTGCCATCGTGACCAGTGAACTGAGATAAGGCGGAGCTTTACCTAGCATGGACTTGTAGATGACCTGGAGCCAGTGGGTCTGGCGACGAATATGTAGCGAGGGCCAGCCGACTAGAGCATACAAGTCGCAGTGGAGGGTGGTATAAGGTGCTTTAGTGACAAAACGGATGGCACTGTGATAAACTGCATCCAGTTTGCTGAGTAGAGTGTTGGAAGCAATTTTGTAGATGACATCGCCGAAGTCGAGGATCGGTAGGATAGTCAGTTTTACTAGGGTAAGTTTGGCGGCGTGAGTGAAGGAGGCTTTGTTGCGGAATAGAAAGCCGATTCTTGATTTGATTTTTGATTGGAGATGTTTGATATGAGTCTGGAAGGAGAGTTTACAGTCTAGCCAGACACCTAGGTACTTATAGATGTCCACATATTCAAGGTCGGAACCATCCAGGGTGGTGATGCTGGTCAGGCGTGCGGGTGCAGGCAGAGAACGGTTGAAAAGCATGCATTTGGTTTTACTAGCGTTTAAGAGCAGTTGGAGGCCACGGAAGGAGTGTTGTATGGCATTGAAGCTCGTTTGGAGGTTAGATAGCACAGTGTCCAAGGACGGGCCGGAAGTATATAGAATGGTGTCGTCTGCGTAGAGGTGGATCAGGGAATCGCCCGCAGCAAGAGCAACATCATTGATATATACAGAGAAAAGAGTCGGCCCGAGGATTGAACCCTGTGGCACCCCCACAGAGACTGCCAGAGGACTGGACAGCATGCCCTCCGATTTGACACACTGAACTCTGTCTGCAAAGTAATTGGTGAACCAGGCAAGGCAGTCATCCGAGGCTACTGAGTCTGCCGATAAGAATATGGTGATTGACAGAGTCAAACGCCTTGGCAAGGTCGATGAAGACGGCTGCACAGTACTGTCTTTTATCGATGGCGGTTATGATATCGTTTAGTACCTTGAGCGTGGCTGAGGTGCACCCGTGACTGGCTCGGAAACCCGATTGCACAGCGGAGAAGGTATGGTGGGATTCGAGATGGTCAGTGACCTGTTTGTTGACTTGGCTTTCGAAGACCTTAGATAGGCAGGGCAGGATGGATATAGGTCTGTAACAGTTTGGGTCCAGGGTGTCTCCCCCTTTGAAGAGGGGGATGACTGCGGCAGCTTTCCAATCCTTGGGGATCTCAGATGATATGAAAGAGAGGTTGAACAGGCTGGTAATAGGGGTTGCGACAATGGCGGCGGATAGTTTCAGAAATAGAGGGCCAGATTGTCAAGCCCAGCTGATTTGTACAGGTCCAGGTTTTGCAGCTCTTTCAGAACATCTGCTATCTGGATTTGGGTAAAGGAGAACCTGGAGAGGCTTGAGCAAGTAGCTGCGGGGGGTGCGGAGCTGTTGGCTGAGGTTGGAGTAGCCAGGCGGAAGGCATGGCCAGCTGTTGAGAAATGCTTGTTGAAGTTTTCGATAATCATGGATTTATCGGTGGTGACCGTGTTTCCTAGCCTCAGTGCAGTGGGCAGCTGGGAGGAGGTGCTCTTGTTCTCCATGGACTTCAGTGTCCCAGAACTTTTTGGAGTTGGAGCTACAGGATGCAAACTTCTGCCTGAAGAAGCTGGCCTTAGCTTTCCTGACTGACTGCGTGTATTGGTTCCTGACTTCCCTGAACAGTTGCATATCGCGGGGACTATTCGATGCTATTGCAGTCCGCCACAGGATATTTTTGTGCTGGTCGAGGGCAGTCAGGTCTGGAGTGAACCAAGGGCTGTATCTGTTCTTAGACATTCGTGGCCAGCCGGACATTCGTTGCCAGCCGGACATTCGTGTAGACCTTACCGTGTAGTAGACCTCACAGTGAAATGCTGAATACAACAGGTGTAGTAGACCTCACAGTGAAATGCTGAATACAACAGGTGTAGTAGACCTCACAGTGAAATGCTGAATACAACAGGTGTAGTAGACCTCACAGTGAAATGCTGAATACAACAGGTGTAGTAGACCTCACAGTGAAATGCTGAATACAACAGGTGTAGTAGACCTCACAGTGAAATGCTGAATACAACAGGTGTAGTAGACCTCACAGTGAAATGCTGAATACAACAGGTGTAGTAGACCTCACAGTGAAATGCTGAATACAACAGGTGTAGTAGACCTCACAGTGAAATGCTGAATACAACAGGTGTAGTAGACCTCACAGTGAAATGCTGAATACAACAGGTGTAGTAGACCTCACAGTGAAATGCTGAATACAACAGGTGTAGTAGACCTCACAGTGAAATGCTGAATACAACAGGTGTAGTAGACCTCACAGTGAAATGCTGAATACAACAGGTGTAGTAGACCTCACAGTGAAATGCTGAATACAACAGGTGTAGTAGACCTCACAGTGAAATGCTGAATACAACAGGTGTAGTAGACCTCACAGTGAAATGCTGAATACAACAGGTGTAGTAGACCTCACAGTGAAATGCTGAATACAACAGGTGTAGTAGACCTCACAGTGAAATGCTGAATACAACAGGTGTAGTAGACCTCACAGTGAAATGCTGAATACAACAGGTGTAGTAGACCTCACAGTGAAATGCTGAATACAACAGGTGTAGTAGACCTCACAGTGAAATGCTGAATACAACAGGTGTAGTAGACCTCACAGTGAAAAGCTGAATACAACAGGTGTAGTAGACCTCACAGTGAAAAGCTGA